>NC_068279.1:40367354-40667354 GCF_025860055.1 Xyrauchen texanus
GCACAGATTTTGAATATGCAGTGAAATGTTTTGCAGAGAGTTTAACGATCCAGGATGTGCTACGACATTCATACCAGCATACAGCTCTCCTAAAACATCAATAAGCACCTCGACTCTAAATGAAACATAGTTATTTGATGTGTGGTTATCGACTTCATTCGCATGTTGCGCAACTCCCTAGTGAAGAGTCAGCTATAGATTTTTTTATTTTAATTTTTTTATTGCAGAACTTATATATATGTATATACATAAACGATCAGGGAAATGAAGCATGGTTGTATCGTTTACAATGAACAATCATAACAACAGAAAACAATATTATGGATTTGCAGACATCAAAATATGAAGTTATATACACAGAAAAAAAAAAAGAAAAGGACAAGGTTAAATCATATAATTTATGAAACTTGCTCATTTTGTGGTTTTGTTGAAGAAACAGCTCCCCATTTATTTTGTGATTGTAGTAGCCTATAACCAATACATCTTGGATTGACTTAAGCGCTTATGTTTTTAGCCCCAGAAATAGCTATAGTTTACACGTGATATGGCTATGACCTAACGTCATATCAAAACAAGTCAAGAGTAATCGAGCACACGCTTCAATCTACAATAAGCCAATGGTAAACAGGACCAGCCCACAAAATTATCATACAAGAGACAGAAATGTAAGAATAAATACAAAAATAAATAAATGTGGGAATATTTAAATATAAATAAAAATAAATATACAATTAAATGAATGCATAAATAAATAATAAAAAAAAAACAAAACAAAAAAAAAAACAAAGGAAAAAATTAGTTTTTTAAAGAATAAAAATTAAAAAGAGAAAATAATAAATAAAGGGGAAAAAGTCATACAAAAATAAATTCAGGAATAACTTTCATTAAAAACTAATTATATTTGTTTTATCAAGACATTTATTCCTTTATTTATTTTCTTATTATTACATTTATTTATTTGTGTATTTATTTATTATTTTTGCATGTTTTGTCCTCCATACTACTGGACCAAATGCATATCCATCTCTGCTTTACCAAGAGCACACAGGCAATGAACACACACGTTATCACTTTCGCCATTGCTATTAAACAGATATTTCTACTTTTTATTTTATGTAGCTACATTAAACATATATTTTTTTTATTATTATTATTATTATTATAGGCTTATACATGTATTTTTATTTTAACTTTAGGTCTTAGCAATATATAGCTATAAACCGATAGAATAACGCGAACACGTTTTCATTGACAGATATTGTCTCTGCAAATGCAAATAATCTTTGGCAACAGAGACACGCAAACAAACAGAGACAAGCAAACAATCAGAGACACGCAAACAATCAAACGTAAATGCTGAAAACTGCCACAATTTGACCTTAACTATTTATCAGTATTAATAGTAATTATTAATGTATTAATAATAATAAAAGCCTAGTTGAGCTCAAGGAGGGGTTTAATACGCAAATGTAACACACCTGTGGAAAGGGCGTCGCTACTGTCAGTAGCCTACATGCGGAAGCTCAGTGCTCAAACATAACCTGAAAGCTGTCGTCCCAGACTTATCTACTACTGCTGATAATATCTTAAAACGAAGATTACCCAACAGGTAATTTGTTTTTCTTTAAATTAAGTAACGAATGCATTCTAATTTCTAAGTTAAATGTTTTACAAGTTTCCAGCTGATTAGGCGTCATCCCGTAATTTAATTATTGACTTGTCTCACAGCATCATTCTCTAAGCAAACATAATTAGCCCATAATTAATTTAAGATAGAAATACAACACGATTTGTCGGTGCATGTTTTTGTTTGTTTTAAGAGAAACTAAAAATATCTGCTAAATTCATAAGGTAACTTTGCCTTGTAAATGATGTAGATTATTAAAGTCAAAGTCAGTTTTGTTCACACTCCTCACAGATCAATTGCATTGCATTGCATTGCATTGAAAAGCAAAATATGGTTCCCTTAAGAAACATGATGTGCAATATCTACAGTAAATACTGACTATAAATAAGATAGCAGGGTGGAACAATGGGTGTTTTTGTGCCACTGCTCCACTCTTCAGTAAGTGAACTAAAGACCAGCCCTGTCTGACGCATCCTTTTTGCATTGAAGGAGATGTTTGTTTAGGGACATAATGAGACTTCATACCTACCTGCCTAGTGTGTGAGATTGCGGAAGCATTAGAAACCATTTTGAGAGTGTTCTAGATTCAGGAACAGCATTTGTTCCTCCTGAGTAATGAAGTGTCAGAATTCTAGATTCCCCCACTTCCTCTATGTTGCCCTAATTCTCAACATCAGACATTGTTTGGGTAAACTGTGGAACAAAGGATTAGACAAAAATGGCTATTGTGTTTACAGTAGTTCCTTTTCTTCTCTAACAGCATCATGGTGTACCACCCTGAATTTGAGAAGGCAGGAAAGCAGGGTGGCCTGCAGGTATGGAGGATCGAAAAGATGAATTTGGTCCCTGTGCCTCAGAATCTTTATGGTGGGTTCTATACGGGTGACACCTACCTTATCCTCAATACCATCAAGCAAAACTCTGGGAATCTACAATATGACCTTCATTTCTGGATAGGTAAGACTGGTGTTTTTGTGTGTTTAGTTTAAATGGAATTTGTGCTCTGAGTGAGTAAATTAACTCTTAAATGGCATGAATATTTTTGAAAATTGTTGGTCTCTCAAATGGTATCTCCAGGTGATGCATGCACACTGGATGAGAGTGGGGCAGCCGCCATCTTTACGATTCAAATGGACGATTTCCTTGGAGGCAAACCTATTCAGTACAGAGAAGCCCAGGGATATGAGTCAAAAACCTTTGTAGGTTACTTCAAATCAGGTCTTAAATACATGGTGAGTAGAGTTTGATGCACATAAAATGCATTTAATAAATTGATTACATATGCCATTTCTTTAAACAACCTGCATTTTAATTTCTTCAGCAAGGTGGAGTTGCCTCTGGGTTTAAACATGTAGCTTCTAATGAGGTAGATGTGAAGCGCGTTCTCCATGTGAGTGGCAGACGTGTAGTCCGAGCCATTGAGGTACCGGTGAGCTGGGACAGCTTCAACCAGGGTGATTGCTTCATCCTGGACCTGGGAAAGGTGAAATGGAATGAAGGAATAAATGAATCCTTTGCATTTTATCACATGATACCCATTGAGAATGCAAATATTAAAAATGCATTCATGCTTTGTGCATACCTCAGGAGATATTCCAGTGGTGTGGATCCAAGTGTAACCAGTTTGAGAGGCTGAAGGCCACCAGCGTTTCCAAAGATATTCGCGATAATGAGCGTTGTGGGAGAGCAAAACTTCTTGTATGTGAGGAAGGAGGGGAAAATGAGAAGATTCTAACGGTTAGTATAATATGATGCAGTGTTTCTTAACTAACTTGTTATTGGCTAGTGTCTTGTTAATGAGCAAGGAATTAAAAAAAATAATTTAACACCTCAGCATCCGTATTCCAAGAAAAATATATTTTTTTATAGCAGAGGCCCATGCTTTGCTTATAGCTCTAGAACAGAATGACAGTGCACAACATCAACTTTTTAATCTGCACAAAACCTTTAGTCGCGCGATGATGTAGTGGATTTAATCCACTACGTGGTTGCCTTCAATGACGTAATGGATGTTTTTAATGTGCATACACACAGTTACATATTTTATTAGATTCTCTTTTCAACATTATATTATTTAGTGTTATTAATGTGGCATATAACCTATACACAATTTAGTTTGACAGCTTATACTAGCCTAGTGACTACTAAAAGTTAGTATATTGACTGTTGGTATTCATCATCTCGAAACAGAATCAAACTAATAAAAAAAACCATCAGTTATCATCCATACCAAACAAATTAACTCCAAATAGTCAGCCACCTCATATTCTTTAAAAGACTGAAAAAAACCTGAAACTCTCATCTCACTTTATTTACTCATGGGCCTACTTACTGTACACACTGAATAAAATGTTTCCATTAAAAACATCCAGTATATCATGGCTCCAAACATTTTAAATTCATTAAAACCTGGATTAAATAGGGGCCTGGGTAGCTCAGCGAGTGTTGACGCTGACTACCACCCCTGGAGTCACGAGTTCGAATCCAGGGAGTGCTGAGTGACACCAGACAAGTCTCCTAAGCAACCAAATTGGGCTGGTTGCTAGGTAGGGTAGAGTCGCATGGGGTAACCTCCTCATGGTCGCGATTAGTTGTTCTCGCTCTCAATGCAGCGTTTGGTAAATTGTGCATGGATCGCGGAGAGCAGCATGAGCCTCCAGTGCTGTGAGTCTCCACGGTGTCATGCACAACAAACCACATGATAAGATGTGTGGATTGGCTGTCCACGAAGCAGAGGCAACTGAGACTTGTCCTCCACCACCCGGATTGTGGTGAGTAACCAGTAAAAGTAGTGGGAATTGGGCATTCCAAAATTGGGATCAAAATAAAAAAAAAAAACACTGATTTAATCCACTACGTAATAGACGTCTGTGACGTAGTAGATGAAATCCACTACGTCATCGTGCTACAGTTCATAACATATATGACGTTTTTGAATTTCTATCAAATATCAGATTGAAAGATCTTCTATAGATTTTGTTGTAATGTTCTAAGAAATGTTTTTACTTATTGTTTAGCATATTCTTTTTTTAAATTTTTTTTTAAGTTTTTTTTATTTTTTATAATTTGATCTTGCCATGAATATAGCCATCGATGCCCACATGGCATTAAAAATATAATAAATAAGTGCTTTGGCGAGTATTCAACATTCATTTTTTTTCAACATTCTGAATGTGAGTGCTCTACTATATTTTGTCAGATTCTTGGACCAAAGCCTAATCTTCCTGACGCTAAATCTGAAGACACTAAGACTGATGCATCCAACAGAAAGTCAGCCAAATTGTACAAGGTACATTGATCTACATGCTGGCTTTTACCCAAGAAAGTATATTGAAAATTTTACTAAATGGGATGTTATTATGGTCATTATTTTTCAGGTGTCAAATGCCAGTGGGAGCATATCAGTTACTTTAGTGGCTGAGGAGAACCCCTTTTCCCAAAGTGCACTCGAGTCCACTGACTGCTTTATCTTAGATCATGGTTCCAGTGGCAAGATATTTGTCTGGAAAGGTCAGTGAAGTTGTTCAATTCAACCGAAAATTGCGGGATATCCCTCAATCTAAACCTTGACACTTTTTTCCTTAAACAGGTAAAGCAGCAAATAAAGAGGAGCGAAGTGCTGGTATGAAAGCTGCTGAGGAATTTATAAGTAAGATGGGCTACCCAAAACACACTGAGGTACAGATCATCCCTGAGAATGGAGAGACTCCTCTTTTCAAACAGTTTTTCAAGTTCTGGCACGATGCCGACCAGACAAAGGGTATGGGACAAGCCTATGTGCCTAACAGAATCGCCAAAATCAAAAAAGTCCCATTTGATGCATCATCTCTTCACAAATCGGATGCAATGTCTGCTCAGCATGGGATGGTTGATGATGGTAAAGGGGAGAAAAAGGTAAATGTGACACTTATTCTGTGAAAGTACTAACAGATTGGAATTGGCAGAAGATTGCAACAATTGAGTTGCAGTTGACAATTGAATTCATGGACAATATGTCTTCTGTTGTTGCTTTGGAAAGATCTGGCGCATTGAGGGCTCAGACAAGGTTCCAGTTGACCCATCTACTTATGGGCAGTTCTATGGAGGTGATAGTTACATCATCCTGTACTGCTACAGGCGTGGAGAACGTCAGGGCCAGATCATATATATATGGTAAGGGGTACAGACACTCTTTCTTCTGGAATTAATTTCTTTATGAATGCTGAACCTGGAAACTAAACATACAGAATGCCAGAGGATTTGATCCTAAGCCAGGGACATTCATGTTACACATGAACATGTAACAGAATCTGATGGTCTTTGAGCAGTATCTCATAACTTCACCAAGCTTGGCTTCTTTTAGTCAATAAGATGAGTCATCACAACAAAGGCTTTTTTAATGGAGTTGTGTATGCCCATAGGCAGGGGGAGGACTCCAGTCAAGACGAGAAGGGATCCTCTGCTATCCTGGCGGCACAGCTTGATGCAGAGCTTGGTGGGGCTGCAGTTCAGGTGATAATACAAGTAGAGATTTGCTTGAGACATGAACGAATCAATGGGTCTGTTCCAAAACTTGGCAAGTTGCCTCTGGAGGCAGCAATTTAAGGTTTCACAGACATGCTCCCAATGAAAAGGCTGCCTCTTAAGATACCTTGAATTACCACCATGAATGTGAGCATGTTTGTCCACATAGGTGCGAGTAATTCAAGGCAAAGAACCCCCTCAACTCATGAGTGTCTTTGGAGGGCACCCAATGGTGGTGCACAAGGGTGGAACCTCACGAGATGGTGGCCAATCCCAGGCTTCTCAAGTCCGCCTTTTCCAAGTGCGTGCCAACCCTGCTGAGCATACACGAGCTGTTGAGGTGAGTTGAATAAGCAAAAGTGAAATGACATTGTCAGATTTTAGCAGTGGCTGTTCACAATGTGCAGTTTAGTTTTTGTAACATGTTCTCCATTTTTAAATGTATGCAAAAATGGTTATCCTAAGACAATGGGCATTTGTTTTTGTTCACGCTTTCTGTAACAGGTTGATCCTATGGCCTCCAGCCTCAACTCCAACGATGCCTTTGTTTTAGTGATTCCCTCAGGCTCTAAGCTGTGGCTGGGTCGGGGTACCAGTAATGCCGAAAAGAATGGAGCCCAAAAGCTCAGTGGCATTTTAGGAGTGGAACTTTCAGAGATATCAGAAGGAGCAGAGGGAGGTGCGTGTACATGTTTTGCTTAAATGATGGTAGACAAGTGTTCCAAATGATTTAACCTTGACATTTGAAGATATAAACCCTTTGGTTCTTTGTCAAATTTCTTTAAAGATGACTTTTGGAGTGCTCTTGGAGGAAAGGCTGAGTATTGCACATCTGAAAGGCTTAAGAATAAAATGGACACTCACCCCCCAAGGCTCTTTGCATGCTCTAACAAAACAGGAACATTCCTTGTAAGTGTTCTTGTCACCATGTTGGAGGGATGTGTAGAATGGTGCAAAATGAATAGCCCACACTCAATGAAATGCATACAGTTCCATCCTTTTATATTTCTCAAGTTTTACTATAATTTGTCAATCCAGATTGAGGAGGTGCCAGGAGAGATGACCCAGGAGGACTTGGCTCCAGATGATATAATGATCCTGGACACCTGGGATCAGGTAACCACTTGAGCAATAACATGAACTCCAAGAAACTAAACTAATGATCTGCCATTCTTAAAGTCAGTTTTCTGTCCAAGGTCTTTATTTGGATTGGAAACGAGGCTAATGAAGAAGAGAAAAATGAAGCTGTGACTTCAGGTGAGAAGGACCACATTTTGAATAGCAACATTGTGCAGAAGTTTTTATTAGCCATTTATCCTTGTTTTTTTTTTCCTCTTTAGCTACCAAATATATTGAAACCGATCCTGCCAATAGGGATAAGAGAACACCCATTGTTACAGTGAAGCAGGGCTTTGAACCTCCCACATTTACAGGGTGGTTTCTAGGCTGGGACCATGATTTCTGGAGTTCTGACCCACTGCAACGAGCCATGGCTGATTTAAAAATGTAGTCCAATAACTCAAAGCTAAGAAAACAGGATTGTTTAATATGGATGTAAGTGCATTATCCTGTCTTTAAAACTTTATAAAATTTCTCTCCATCACCCAAGAGTCTGAATGTTGTTTATTGTGAAGTTGAGCATCTTCAATAAAAAAATGTTTTATATTTAGCATCACTGTTCATCAATATTTTTCCAGGTCTTATTGATCTGTACAATTATTTAAAGTAAAGTAAAACTGCTGTCACTTTCAGTCTTTGTCTACTCTCCTTATCACTGTCATCACAAAATTCCTCATTAATGTGCTTAAAAATGTCAGCGAGAAGGAAGGTCTCCTGCTGGTCAACCTTCAGCTAATTCTCATCAAAGTCCTCAATCTTTCGCCAATCCTGGCAAGCTTTTCGCATACAGGAAGTCAAAAATGTCTGGGGAAAAATTATATAAAGAAGGAAAAATTTGGCTTGATAGACAACATAATTGACATGATAAAAAAGGTAATTCGGACTCCAGTCACTGCATGCACAAATACATGGGTTCTTTTACCCATAATATATGAATGATATTAAATTAATAAAATACATATTTTACTGTACACAATGGATATCGGAACAGAAGAGTTTAATCTAAAAAAGTACGATTATCCACACCCAAATTCAGTGAAAATAAAAACCTCCCAAGCTATTGTTCTGACAATTTGTCTAAAATTCAAATTTTCACTTTCTGGAGGCACATACACCCAAGGACAAAAGGCGTGACAACAAGCTTGTTTACTCCGCCAGCAGCATCATGCCTGAATAAGCAGACACATTATTCTAGTTACTTGCTAGGAACTTGAATAATGCAGCCTGTATAATTGCACTCAGATGCCTGTTACATTTAATGAACTCCTTAGGGAATACTCTTTATTTTGGATCAGGTAATCAGGTAATAATGAAACCTTCAGAGATCTCATATTTCCCTCATTGTTAGGGAAATTTCCCATGCTCATCGAATGCAGTAATATTGGATCAATGCAGTGTAGTGACAGTATTCATAATTTTTTTGACCAATATTTTATTTTATTTTACTCTTTTTTTTTTTTAAGCAAAGTGGACAGGAAAAGTTTTCTTAAGAGTTAATAAGCTAGTTGTATAATTTGAGACCGTACCGCCGCTCCCTTTACGCATATTACGCAGTCTGCAAAGGGAACCAACTCCCTAGGAGGGCACCAGAAACTCCACCTGCTGCTCTTCCTCGCACGTTATACATTATTCAAGGACCATATAGCAGTCGTGGAACACAGAGGATTGCCTCACAGCTCATCGCCTTCCCAGGTAGGGGGCGGCACTGTTCGGGGCACCTTTTCCCATCGCGATCTTGCGAGCTCTGTTGGGTAGCAGAGACGCAAAAATCATAAATGCAAGGCATGCAATGCATGGGGGCGCCAGAGGCTCACTAAAGTTGGTGCAATGGGCCTATTGATGACACACCCTCCCCCTCACTTGACAAATACATGGGGCACAGATTTTAGACAGCTTATCCGAAACTGAAGTGAGGGGGGAAAGTATAGAATTGGGTTCATTACATAAAATGTTGTGTGAATATTAAAAACAATAATGATTATTGTCCTCTTTCTCACCCTTTCACTTTTGGCACTTGCTCCAACATCGAGTCAACCTTCAAAGCAATATCAAACCAGGGCAGTTTCTTGTAGAGCATTTCTCTACTGACTCTGGTAGGTAGCGTCAGATTTCAGTTTTGCTACAATATGGTTTTGCACAGCCCTTAAAAGTCTCTGCGCCTCCTATGACCATGGCCCTTCAACTTTAACTGTGTGAAAAGGGATTGATATGGCCAACAATAACCTACAAAGAACAAGCTACACTCACCTAAAGGATTATTAGGAACACCACACTAATACTGCGTTTGACCCCCTTTCACCTTCAGAACTGCCTTAATTCTACGTGGCATTGATTCAACAAGGTGCTGAAAGCATTCTTTAGAAATGCTGGCCCATATTGATAGGATAGCATCTTGCAGTTGATGGAGATTTGTGGGATGCACATCCACGGCATGAAGCTCCCGTTACACCACATCCCAAAGATGCTCTATTGGGTTGAGATCTGGTGACTGTGGGGGCCATTTTAGTACTGTGAACTCATTGTCATGTTCAAGAAACCAATTTGAAATGATTCGAGCTTTGTGACATGGTGCATTATCCTGCTGGAAGTAGCCATCAGAGGATGGGTACATGGTGGCCATAAAGGGATGGACATGGTCAGAAACAATGCTCAGGTAGGCCGTGGCATTTAAACGATGCCCAATTGGCACTAAGGGGCCTAAAGTGTGCCAAGAAAACATCCCCCACCCCATTACACCACCACCACCAGCCTGCACAGTGGTAACAAGGCATGATGGATCCATGTTCTCATTCTGTTTACGCCAAATTCTGACTCTACCATCTGAATGTCTCAACAGAAATCGAGACTCGTCAGACCAGGCAACATTTTTCCAGTCTTCAACTGTCCAATTTTGGTGAGCTCTTGCAAATTGTAGCCTCTTTTTCCTATTTGTAGTGGAGATGAGTGGTACCCGGTGGGGTCTTCTGCTGCTGTAGCCCATCCGCCCCAAGGTTGTGCGTGTTGTGGCTTCACAAATGCTTTGCTGCATACCTCGGTTGTAACGAGTGGTTATTTCAGGCAAAGTTGCTCTTCTATCAGCTTGAATCAGTCGGCCCATTCTCCTCTGACCTCTAGCATCAACAAGGCATTTTCGCCCACAGGACTGCCACATACTGGATGTTTTTCCCTTTTCACACCACTCTTTGTAAACCCTGGTTGTGCGTGAAAATCCCAGTAACTGAGCAGATTGTGAAATACTCAGACCGGCCCGTCTGGCACCAACAACCATGCCACGCTCAAAATTGCTTAAATCACCTTTCTTTCCCATTCTGACATTCAGCTTGGAGTTCAGGAGATTGTCTTGACCAGGACCACACCCCTAAATGCATTGAAGCAACTGCCATGTGATTGGTTGATTAGATAATTGCATTAATGAGAAATTGAACAGGTGTTCCTAATAATCCTTTAGGTTAGTGTATATACAAAGTTGGAAATTAAGAAAAGGGGTTTGTGGATTTAAACTTACAGCTAATGATCTGAGAAAAATGTTTCTCTAGAGTGAACTGGCTGCGACCAGTCAATTCTGAAATATTTTCTCAGTTACTTGCATTGTATGTAATTTGAGCAATGCTTTGATTTCTTCTGTAAACCTTTGGGGGAAAGGAATATAAAGTGTTGAGCTTTTTAAATTTTATACTAAGAAAAACAAAAAGCAGAGCAGCACATCACTTTTCTCTTAACAAATATGACATTTAAAAATTATACATTTCCTACCTTCCTTTGTAGTTCCTCTCACAGGAATAAACATCATGGCAAGGTCTGGGTATTAAACAAAAGTATACCTTAGACATTTTCAAAACTCTTAACTACTAATACACAAAACTGTAGCATATATTTTCAGCATCTTATAGAGTTCAACACAGGCTAAAATTAATTTAAATGTAGAAAGTATATCTAGAAAGCATGATAAATTGCATGTTTCATCATATCTCAAAATGTTAAGCAGAACGCTTTTGGAGCAGAATGTCAATGATCTTCCTGTTCAGAATGAGAAACCAATGGAAAAATAATCATGACAAAATAATAATAAATTATAGTGCTGTGAAAAATTATTTGCCCCCATTTCTTCAGGTTTTGTGTACATCTCATACTAAATTGTTTCAAAATATCGAACAAAATCTAACATAAAACAAAGGCAATCTGAGTAAACACAAAATAAAGTTTTTAAATAATGTTATTTATTGAAGCAAAAAGTTATCCAATACAGCCAATGAAACTGCATTCATAATGGGGTTCAGCTGGAATAGACACAGCCAGGCCTGATTAATGCCAGCCCTGTTCAATAAATCAACACCCAAATTGAACTTTTTCAGCAGTATGAATTTGGCTAAAAGGTTTCATCCAGTAGCACAATATTCCAAGGTCAAAAGAAATTTCAGAAATAATGATGAGGAAAAAAGTTGATTGAAATACATCAGTCTGGGAAGGGTAACAAAGCTATTTCAAAGGCTCTGGGACTCCAAAGAACCACACTGAGAGCCATTATCTCCATATGGAGAAAACTTAGCACAGTAGTGAACCTTCCCAGAAGTGGTCGCCCTTCCAAAATTCCTTCAAGAGCACAGCGACAACTCATCTAGGAACTGCATGCCTCTCTCACATAAATAAAAGTCACTGTTCGTGACTCCACTCTCAGAAAGACACTGGCCAAAAATGCCATCCATGGAAGAGAGGTGAGGCGAAATCCACTGCTAACACAGAAAAACATTCAGGCTCGTCTGAATTTGCCAAAACACACCTTGATGATCCTAAATCCTTTTGGGAGAATATTCTGTGATGAGTCAAAAGTGGAACTGTTTGGAAGAACATAATAATTAACTACCGGTATATGGTCAAGCAACACGGTGGTGATAGTGTGATGGTGTGGGGATGCTTTGCTGCTTCAGGGCCAGTGGGACTTGCAATAATTGAGGGAAACATGAATTTTGCTGCTTCAAAGTTCTGGCTACCATTTATTTGCATTGAATGGATCTACAGAGGTTAGATACTCTTGTATAAATCTTCGTTTGTGTTTAGCAGCAGAAATAAAGTCATAATTATCTGAGATGGCATAAAGGTGAGTAAATGATGACATCATTTTAATTTTTGTGCGAACTATTCCTTCAAACAAAATGAGAGAACGATTGACTGAAAGCTTCTTAAAGGGAGCTTTTTGACAGTCTCACATAATTTATGTTGTAACTAACCTATGGTAATTTGTGGAAACCATGATCATTTCATGAATAATCTAAAATTAATACATTACTACTCATTACTATTGAGCAAAAATATCAACATTTTCATGATTCGGGTTATGATGTAATGCTGCCACCCACTGCACTGGAGCGGAAGGCTGCAAAACAACAACACTGCTTCGCCAATAGGAAGTAACTACGTTAGACCTCCGTGTTCAAACACACTGTCAACGGATCAACAACAAAAACACAGAGCGAATCGCCGAACCGTTGTCATTGGTAAGACAAAACAAACAACTTTGAATAAAATAGCACATAATGCATGCATTTCGCTGTGTTGTGCCTATACATAAAGGGAGAGGCCATGCGTTGTAAATTAAATTATAGTAGTTCAACATTGTATGTAATTGTATTTTTATTCAAGCAAACAGTAGCATCGTAGTTATGCTCGCCAGTGGTCATCGTGCCTCTTATTTAATGACACGTATTCTCTTACATTTTGAACTACGTTTTAATGCAGCCGTTATGTTGTTTCTTGTGATAAATAAATATATTGCATCAACGCGCCTATTGGTTCGCTGTCGCCATCTTATTGTATCACTAGAATTTACTGTACATTACGCCTTTCTATTCTATATTTAGCGTAACACAAAGTCATACGGGGCTAGTTTAAAGGACATACGGGCTTATATTGCATATGCAGCATTGTTTAGTTTAGGAGCACTGAAAACTGACGACGCTCTAGAACAAAAACATTTAACACACTCTTTACAGAAGATTCCATTCTAGAACTGCCGAGTCTTGTCGAACAGCGCTCATACGAAACAAAAACGTTGTCATGGCAGCCGAGCATTTGAAAGTCAACAACAACTTGTCAATGCGCAAAGCGCAGCTGTTGACTCCTGAACCAAGGCTTATTTTAGGATACGGCGAGTCAAGTTGACCGTTTTCTTGCACAGGGCGACGGATTGTCAATTTTATCTGGAAACTTTGTAAGTGAAACTTTTGTTGTTGTAAGAAGTCTTAATAAGTAAAAATCTAGTCCCACCTACTATGGGTGTTTTATTCTCTCTCGCTCTCTCTCTCAAAAATAAAAGCTGGTTTGGTTTGGACAGACAAGCATTGTTGAAATTCAGTCATAATTAATTTAACCCATAAGTAAAATTGTCCAATAGCAGGGCAGTAATTAAGGTCATGTGATCATAAGATGGCAGCACCCAAGAGGGGACCCTCTCCATGTATAATAAAACAGCTTTTATAAGGTTACTGATATGGCTGTGAGTGCTCAATTTTATACATACGTTTCAAAATGACAACTAATATTTAGAAGTAAAACTGTTTTAATGAGGAAACACAGTGATTACTAGGGCTGCCCTCGACCAAAGATTTTAGAAATGAAAATGATTTCAGTTCCAGGGCTGAGAAAGAATGTACTTCATTAGAGAGAAATACCAAACCATAAAATATACATTTTACATGCACACGCACAAAGTGAGCCGCAGCAAGACTGGCAAAAGTGGTAATGATTCTGAATGTGTCTGAAAAACCAGCAAGGAGACTGTCTGAACATTTAGTTAATTTATAGAGAGAAATGTACATTAAGTTAAACATGCAGTAAGCGAGTTGCTAATTTAGCCTCCCCACTCCCCACGAACACTTGGATAAACGAATTAGCACATATTTATCTAGGTTATCTAACGTTAGAGCGAGCGGCCATGCTAAGTGTCTAACATTAGGCTATTGCATGTTTCAAATGATAAGCCATGTTTGAGGTTGATGAGTGATAAGCGAACGTTTGCCTGCAGAGTTTGCATGTCACCTTCTTGGGGGTCATCCTTTACCCTCTCAAAATGATCCCCCACTTTGGATTTCCTGCCTGACATAATTATTTACCACATGGACCAGCCATGTAAACGATCATGTCTGTCCGTTACTGACTGCGTGCCTTCGCCACTTCCTGTAGAGGTTTTATTTTCTGTGACCAACCGACCAATCAAAACTTGCTCGACCAAGACTCTTCTCATCGACTAATGTTTGGAGCTGCCCTAGTGTTCACCTTTTAAAGACTGGTTTTAGATCACTTGAACAATACCCACAAGCAGAGTAGCTCAGCAGGGCAATCCATTAGCAATAAAGATCTGTTTACTCCTACAGTGTTTTCTGTCAAGACAAAAGATACATATGTTCAGGGTGCCTCATACATTCAAATCACTGGAGCTTCCCCACTCTGCTTCCTGTGTAAAGCAACCGCATATAGGAGTCTAACAAAGCGTTATTGGATATGATTTCAAGGACAGATCTTTTCATACCGTGCTAGTGTTACCTAGTTTGTCTAGACATCATAAAGGGATAGAAGAATGATTGTTCTGTGACCACAAGTGCTCCGTGTGACACATGTGCATTATCTCATTTGCCACTTCTCCATCTTTATCTCTTTCTTGCTCTTCTGTTCTTCCACTCTTGGTCTCCATTGCTATTTTTGTGAGTCAAGGGCTGTGGGACAGCCCCAGCCCTGACCCAGTAGGCCGCAGTTTAAGAGATCCATTCCTGGATGCTGTACTTTCATAGCCGTCCATTTAGGATCAAAACAATAGAGGTGGCCCTCCATCAATGTGCTGATAATTGACCTCCAGATCTGGACAGGAGTAAAGACCTCATCTGTGAGTTAACACATTTCAGTATGTTTGGCTTTAACCTTGTAGCATTTTTCCTGATTCTACAAATCATTGGTCATTGTGCATTTTGATCGTCTGTAGACTAATGGAAGTTTCAGCTCTTTCAAATTTGTTGTACTTAACTTTTAGCTGGTTAGATATATTATCTTAGCTTGTATATTCCACACAATTCAACTGACACCCCTTTTCTCAATAAATCATACCTTTCAAGCTTTTGCCTTACACTGAATGCACATAACTGATAAACTACTTTGTTTTGTTGCATTAATTGGTCTGATACAACCACACATGACACACTTTCATCTCTAATTTTGTTCTGTTGAAGGTGTGAGAGTGGGACAAGAGGTGAGATGGAGTCGGAGGAGATAGAAGGGCGTACTTTAGTGCAGGTGATCAGTGAGAAGTACAGCCCTGACAATTTTCCTTACTGCCGTGGGCCAGGGGTCGGAGTGGTAATCCGGTCAAGCCCCCAGGGTTCACCTGTCAAAGGTGAGTGGTATTTATGGACTAAGGTAAAATGCTGGGCGGACTAGTTAAAATCATATATCTGCAGCCTGATGTGCTGGTAATAACACTGGTTTTACAGGTACAAAACATGTGTGTACAGGTTTGTATTTTTGAGAAAATAACGTTTATGCATGGTTTTTGAAAAAACTAAATTTTTAAGTCAGTGAAATAAGGCCATATAACACATACTAAATATTTTGCTACAAAATGATGTGAAAACCATCCTGATCACTCATTCATACAAAACAAAGACCCCTCCCCTGGGCCTATCAATGAGGAATGTGACAGAAAGAGAATGAATGTGAGGAGACTTAATGATCAAAATCAAGTTTTAAGTTAAAAGAAGTAATCTGCTCACCAATTCTGCATTTATTTGATCCAAAATACAGTAGAAACATTGTGAGAACACTTTTTACAATTTAAAAGAACAGTTTTCTATTTGAATATATTGTAAAATGCAATTTGTGATCAAAGCTGAATTTTCAGCAACATTACTGCAGTCTTCAGTGTCACATGATCCTTCAGAAATCATTATAAGATGCTGATTTTCTAATATTGGCGTATTTAAAGTGCATTTTACTAATTTAACCTGAACACATATTTGCAAGCACACGCTTTGTTGATGATAATGAGGCATTATAAACACTAGATAATATATAATCTAAACATTAATATTATTTTTATATCATATTACATATCATATTTATATCATACAGCATACAATTTAAATACCTGCTTTAGCTGAAACAGCATTTAAATGTAACTAAAACTTGCTTATTAGGACATATTTCAAATGTCAATACTCTGAATCCTGTCTGGCAAGTCTGAAATATGCTTGTGAACACAGAGATTGCTTAATGCTCACCCTTTTTATTTTCTTTATTTTACAGAAGCACAAGGCTTTGTTGTTATTGTGAGTGTACAAAAATAAAAGTAGACCCTTTATAGTCTCTAATGATGTCTTACACTTATCTGTATGCCCCAAAATGACCGTCGACCCCAGAGGGTTAATCCCTTAAACATTTTAAGGAAACTAGCGTTCTTGTTGACATTTCAGAATGGTGCTTTCTGCATGCTAAATGTACATGTAACGTGTACATTTTTGCTTAAATGTAAAGTAAAAAAGTAAAAATTTATAGGAATGTTTGTGTTACTCACAATTTGTATGTTTCTGAGTGAAATAAAAAAGGCACAATGTTCTTAATTTTAGCATTACAAATGCCATCAGTGTAACAGAACAGACCAGTTATACTTGTGAATCAACAAAACAATACAAAAGCAATTCGCAAAACTACACTAAACTTTGCCTCACTAATGCAAGTGGGTCTGCATTCATGTGTGGATTATTGCATCATATTTGTAATTATGGCTGGTAGCTAGTATCAGGTCTGTATGTACAATTCCACCACCAACCCTCCTCCAACCGCCCCCCTCTATTCTAATTTTTTTTAAGACTTATCAACCATATGTCAGCTGTAGGCTGAGTTTGAATGAAAAATGTAAAATATAAAAAAATAATTTGAGGGATCAATAAATTATGAATAATTTACTGCCTTTGCCTGATTAGATTGTAATCATGTAATCCATAAAAACTGTAATATGATTAAGACTATATAAAAATGTAACTAAATCTAATTACACTTGATTTTTGTATTCTGATTACATAATCAAGTCATGCCATTTTTATGTGTATACAGCTTTTCACAACACACATAATTTTAAAGCAGCTTTACAGAAAATAATGCAGTAACAGAAAATGAAGCTGTAATGGCTTTATTGTCTTAAAGTCATCAATGTGCGGTTTGATGAAAAACACGATTGTAGATTATGCCTTAAAGAGTATATTTGTTTTAGTATTATTTGTAATCCAGATTACATGCAATTCATTACTACCCAGCACTGGTCATCACATACTAAAGACGTTTCACCAGCACGATTGGGTACAGTAATCAAACCGTACAGAACCATGCTCGAGTTGAAATGCTGCTGGAAGCAATACTTACCGTGCTCAGAACCGTTTGACCCAATGGTAGAATAGCGTCTTATGAGAATAGTGACCCCTGTCTGTCACGCTCAGGAAAGGACAAAAATAAAACAAAATAAACCACTATATATCGATATGACTATATTCCAAGTCTTTTGAAGTGAAACATTTCTTTGTGTGATGAACAGAAAGAAATTTTAAGTCGTTGTTCACTATCAAATCTATTCATATTAATTAAGGAAAGCACTTGAATATAACAGCTGTGCCGACAACATCAAACTTCTTTGGTTTTCATTGCATCTCATGACCAATCGACATGTCATCCGAGACGCAATGAGTCAAAGCAGTGTTCTGGCTATAATTCAAGTTCAGCTCTATCGACAGCATCTGTGGCATGTTGTCAGTTACCACAGAAATATTTTCGAATTGTTGAGCCAAAATCATTTTCTGTTGTAATCGACAGGATGCAGTCAATATAGAGCTTCACTTGAATTAAACATGGAATATTCCTTTTAATTTTGTAAATGCACATTGTTTTTAAACCTTTTAGTATTGCTGAATTGCTTCTCAATTTGGATTATAGACAGAATATGTTTTACTTATATTGAGTGTCTGTGTGTTTGTGTCAGATCGTCTCAATCTGCCCAGGATCCTGGTTTTGGATGGTTGTGGTATCACAGAGGCCGGGGATGAGGAGGAGGTGGCCACTTTCTGTGCTCATGTGGTAGAGCTAGACCTCTCTCACAACCAGCTGAAAGACTGGGGAGAGGTGAGAAAACTGGGTTTGTGAGTCACAGGTTTTGTGTATTTTTGTGTGCATATAACATAAGGAATTATTTAACATGATTTTACCCATTAATGTCAGTAGATAAAAGAAAATTAGGAACACTATCAAGTGTAATTTTGAAAATGGTGAGATCATAACATTCAAAAGTACAATGGAATATATATTACAATACTTTTTTTTTTTTATATTGACATTAGTCTTTTTGCACATGTGCACGCACATATTACTTCATCTTTGAATAAAAGCTTAGCAAACTGTTTGCAATGCGATGCAGACTGTGCTCAGAGAGGAAATAAAAGAGTGAACATCTTTAGGTTTGGGTCATAACTTTTGCCAATAAAGTGTAGTCAGGCCACAGGGTCCCCTTTACTGTTTAGACTTAGACTTAATTCCTCTACAATTGAAGGGTGTTTAAATTGGCTTGTTCTCAACTGGTAGGCTGCGACCTAAAAATTTGTCACAGGTCTGTTCTGATAGAGCTGGAGATAGCATGGGAAAAAAAACGCTAAATGCAAAAAAATATTAAATGCAATTAACCATATAGGACCTGTCCCAAATGGCAACTATGCTCTTTTGGTCCTCCTCCGAGTCCAGACTTTGTTATCATATGCGATTGCAGACAGATGGGGCTCGTCTGCAAGGCCATAAGGGGGCATGAGTCATAAAAGTGTGCAACAACAAAACCCCATCTTTTTAAATATTTAGAGATCAAATGAACATGACTCCGACACCTAGATGGTTGCAGGCAGGTGCTTAGAACACTTAGAAGTGTAAAAACTCTAATACATAGGTCTCACATGCTGGCATAGCTTGCAAAAGTCAATACATTTATGTACAAAGACACACTTCTTCAGGAATATATTGTAGATCGCCAGCAGACCGACTATTTAAATAAATATAATACATTTTGCAAGCTAGTGTAGGAAAGTATTCATTCTTAAGGTTTTTTTTTATCAATTAAACACATCACATTAAATAGTGATTGGATATACACTTGAAAGCAAGAGATATGTAATTTATAACAATCAGAGAAAACAATTACTGAAATAAATATTAAATCCGCACTTGATATTGTTTTGTCCTGCATGGTTTATGGTTAACTTTCCCTAGCTGTTCTCCTGAGCTTCTTGAGCGACGACTATCTATGGATATTGATTAAAAGCTGTTTTTTAATATTGTTTTGTGGTTCAGTAATTCTGTTGAAAAAATTTCATGTTGTTATTGTTATGCATGTTATTCTATATTATGTTCTGTATATGCAATATCATTTTAATATTTCAGTCATTAAAGTTATACTGAATACATACATATTTGCAATTAAAATCATCTGGTGTGTATTTAATGCCTTACCATACACTGCATAATCAAATCTAAATTGAGAACATACTGCACTGCACTTGAATTATATAATATGATTTCTTTAACATTTCACTATTCTCCTTTCACTTTTGGTAAATAATAATAAAAAACAACGCATACATTTCTTTTTTTTTCTCCCCAATTTGAAATTCCCTATGCGCTCTATGTCCTCATGGTGGTGTAGTGACTTGCCTCAATCCGGGTGGCAGAGGACGAATCTCAGTTGCCTCCGCGTCTGAGACCGTCAATCCACGCATCTTATCATGTCACGCTATTCTCCGTGGCATCCAAGCACAACTTGCCACGTGCCCAACGGAGAGCGAGAACCACATTATAGCGACCACGAGGAGGTTACCCCATGTGACTCTACCCTCCCTAGCAACCAGGCCAATATGGTTGCTTAGGAGACCTTGCTGGAGTCACTCAGCATGCCCTGGATTCGAACTCACGGCTCCAGGTGTGGTAGTCTACGTCTTTACTCGATGAGCTACCCAGGCCCCCCAAAAATGCATAATTAAACAACATTAAAAGACTTGGGTTTTGTTTCCATATATGAAAAGAAAATCATATATTTCCATATGTAACACTGACGTAATTTTACCAAGGAGTGCTGTAAGTGATTTGAGTGGGCTATATTCTTAACGAGCAGGCTAATCGAATTGCAGTCAGTTTACAAAATGTAACTCAAAAACAAAGAAAGAGAAATGTTTAATTTTACACTATAGCTTCAATTAAATACAATTATGAGTAATGTGTTTTAAAAGTCATGAAATGTTGCATTTACAAAGTTATATAGTTATATATATATATATATATATATATATAAAAAGATTTTGTAGGATTCCTAAACATGCAATTAATGGAGTAACCATTATAAGATTTTGAGCCAATGGAATTGCTGTGATGTCAGATGATGACTCGATTGAATGCTAAAATGGCAACTGAAACACCCTATGTTCTTATGGACTTTGCGGGCCCCATTTGAATCTACCCTCCCTAGCAACCGGGCCAATTTGGCTGCTTAGGTGACCTGGCTGGTGTCACTCAGCACACCCTGGATTCGAACTCGTGACTCCAGGTGTGGTAGTCAATGTCTTTACTCGATGAGCTACCCAGGCCCCCAAAAAAAGCAAAATTAAACAACATTACAAGACATTCTATGGTTTTGTTTCCATAAATGAAAAGAAAAAGCATCAAGTCTGCCATTTTGGACTGGTCCATAATTATGATCAGGGGCATAGCTCGGAATTCTGGGCCCTCTGAATTGGATATTACTTTGGGCCCCCACCATTTTAATCATAATTTTTTTATGACAATTTTTATAGGATAATAATGGTCAGAATTTATATATGTAAAATCCATTTTATTCTTTGAGTTTATTTCTTTATTCACACCACTCTAAAGGCCCTGAACAAAAAAAACAACACGATGCCAAAATAAAAGGTCTACTACAAAGTCAAAAGAACCGATTTGAAATCAGTGACATCGGCAGGTTAACTAAAGGGTTAGCCAATTCAAAAATAAGTCATATGAATAGGTCTGCTCTATTTAGTGTATAAAGATGATTATAATGAAAATTGGTGTGCTAGGTTTGACTGGTTTTGTTGTTCATCTGTCAATATAAAACAGCATTTGGAATTATAAACACATCATTGTTTTGCAATTCGGAAAATGCTGATAAATCTCTAATGTCCAAACCCAGTGGTTGATTCCATTCCATAAATTTAAATTTTTAATTTTTTTTTTAATTACCAGTTTGTTCATTAGATTTTCTACATGGAATGAAGAGTTCACAAATGCAAATTATAAACCCAGTAAGGTTATTTTTCTAAATAACAATACATTGTTTACTTTTAAGGAGTAAAAGTAAATTAAAGTTGTTTACTCTTCTCTTCTCCATGAAGATAAGTAAGATCCTATCTTATACCCCTAACCTGGACTTTCTCAACCTGAGCATGAATCCACTGAGAGGGTCGAGTCTGGAGCCTGGAGCTGCCGAAGCCTTCTCTGGCCTCCGCCGCCTTGTCCTCAATAACACGCATGTCACCTGGGACATGGTGCACACGCTCACAGGAGAGATCCCAGAGTAGGTGTTCCTGTGTTTTTTAAAATGTCAATAGCCTCAGTCTGAATTTGTCAGTTGCTGCCCCCTGCAGACTCTACAGGGCTTTTTCTGACATGTTTGTGTGTGCTGTAGACAGTGTTTTGATGCTATACAGTACTTATTTATACTGGTAGTTTTCACTTCTTTTCGAGTCTTTTAAATATTTCATATTTTAGGCCTGTTTTTGCTGTATTCCACTTGATATGAACTTTGTCCACAGGTCATTTTGTCATGCACTAAACCTACTGTGTGTGTGTTGTTGTGGTTGTGTGTGTGTGTAGATTGGAGGAGTTGTTTTTGTGTCTGAATGAGTATGTGAGCGTAAGTGCGTCATCTGTACCATGCCCGTCCCTGCGTCTGCTGCATATCACAGATAACCAGCTGCAGGAATGGGCGGAGGTACGCAAACTGGGCCTCATGTATCCAGGCCTGGTGTCTCTTATCCTGGCTAACAACTCCCTTTCAGCTATCCACGAGCCCGAGGACTCCCTGCAGAGACTCTTCCCCAATCTTCGCTGCATCAACCTACACAATTCAGGTGCTGAATGTCTCTGCCTGTAGAGCACTTAAATGACTTAAAGCACTTGCACAAGCATCAATTGCAGTTAAAATTATATAACAAATACAATTATGTAATCATTTACTTTATCTCATGTTGTTTTAAGCTTTCCATATGACTTTTTTACTTCTGTGTACACAAAAGGAGTATAGTAACACGTCTAGCAAGCGGATCTTTTCCATACATTGGAAGCAGCTGCCGACTGTGCCTGTCAAGCACAAGCTCCAATAAGTCAAAAATGACCAAAAAAGTAGTCCATATGATTTGTGTGCCATGTTCCAAGTCAGACCAAGCTTGTTTTCCTGCATGACATGGATGATATAGGCTCAGCACACTAGACACCAAAGCAGGAGGAGGAGGAAAGGGCAGGTTATTTAGTTCTTGTGGGCCTCACAATGCTCCAATTTTTAATTTGTGACTAGTGAAAGAGAAACCGTTTCATTTTAGTAATATTTCCTTTTCTGTTATTCAGAAGGTCGTTAGCTTTCTATGGTTTTGAAATGCAAGTTCTGTACATTATTTAAGGAAATATAAGCATGTAGGCCATACTAGATTAAATTAGATAAGCATTAATAGACATTCAGCTGACATGTAGTTGTTTTTTAAAGGTCTAAGTTGCTGGGAGGACATTCAGAAACTGAATTTATTTCCAAAGCTTCAAGAGGTCAGAGTGTTGGGTATTCCTTTACTGCAGACCTACACAGATCAAGAGAGACGCTGCCTCATGGTGGCACAGTGAGTACACTTACATACACAAAACATTTAAACACTCGCATGCAGTTCATAAAAATAGTGGCCACTTTTGAATTATAAAAACTTTTACACAAACCACTTTTGTTGTTTTCTCCCTCACACACACAAACACACGTCCTTCTGCTGTGTTATGATACTGTAGATTGCCTGGTGTGACTGCACTGAATGGCAGTGTCATCACTGATGGAGAGAGAGAGGACGCAGAACGCTTTTTCATCCGTTACTATCAGGACTGCCCTGAGGACGAGCTACCACAGAGGTAACCCCACCTCACTCGATTTGTTAGGAAATTATTCATCATGGAAATATTAAATATGTGTAGTGACAAAGAGCAATTCCCTTCATTTGTTCCTTAAAAGAATACAAATGAAAACTCAGGTCTTATTTGTGATTCATGTTATTAATTTTCCGCAAGTGTTTGATATGTTTCCATCACATAAATCTTTTTTAGTCATATCTTACCAGTTCTATAATTGGTCTCTACTGTTGTAGCCATTACCAAGTCAATGGGCCTCATTTATGAAACATGAGCAGAACTAATCTTTGTGTAAATCGTTCTTAAAGCCGTTCATGAAAGTTTTTTTTTTCATAATGTTAGATGGAACGAAGTATATTTACACCTGCTCCCAACCATGTGTAAATCTTGTGTAAGACAACGTGTTGTGTTCTGTTCTTCAATGTGTTTTGTTCTTTCAGGCAAACTGCCATGACTACAGTTTGATAGAAGTGAAATAAAATAAGTAATGAAAAAAACGAACTAATAATTAGATGAGGGAAATTAAGCTTAAACAAACGTACATACATTTGTAAAAAAAAAAAAAAAAGCTTTTTCTTTTTAAACCTAGCTTATACTTCTTTAGAAACTTTTCTTTGCTGCTTGACATTTTTTTAATTTTTTTTTATATGAGCTCTATAATTTAGGTTCCATAATTGTGTATAGGTGTCAGTAAATCGCATTCAGGTAATAATATATTGTCAATGCTAATGATGTTATGCCCGTATATAAACACATATGCAACACAAAGAGGGAAAAAATTGAAAAAGCCCGCTGTCGTATAGCTGCAATTCTCCTAAATTCTTACAGCGTTTCAGTCAAAGATCTTCTTCAGGCATTCTATTAATTTCTATTAAGATTCTTCCAGTTGCATGTATATCACTGTTATCATCCAAGATGATTACCCATCATGTAATTTTACATGGGCTGCGATCAGAACCATAACCAGAAATTTTATGGTGGTGGACATCCTCCTGCCGGCGTTAACTGGACATTTTTTACACTCATGTCAAACCATTTTTATTGACTTTTTGCACTATTTGATTCACAATAGAGCCTCCAATGACAGCAATAACATGCGATGACAGTAAGTCCTTACTTTCTTTGAGGCGCTACTGTGCTTGCTAAATCTCAATTTTATGATGTGAATGCACTCCATTCATAAAATGATTTCATTACTGTTCCACATATGTTAACAACATTTAATAGCGAGTCTGGTGCCTTCTTTATAGGGCGTTTCCATGGCCATGGATTATGATAATTGTGATTGAACATGTAAACGCCCCCTATTTACGAATGTTTAGAATTCACTAACATACACATATTTTACTAACAAATCTGGGAAGAACACAGCGTTTGTGAATCTGGTGAAAAGTTTCGTAAAAGACCATTTTATATACAAATTACTCAGAATTTAATCATATATTTATGAAAGTTTCATGAATGAGGCCCAATGCTATTTTGCATTTCAATGCATTTTGCATTTCTATGCATTTTTGCATTCTCATTTTATGAGAATGTGCCTATTAAATATTTATATAAATGTACATTATTAAGGTTTTTAAGAGTGTTTTATTATGTACAGGCATTTATATTATAATTATATGCTGTAAGGTTTCTTGTATGTCTTTCTAATGCTCTACTTTTTGGGTTCTCTCAAAATAGGTCTTTATGATTGTGATTGTTTTTTGACATCCACAAGAAGCATATTGGGGGATTGAATTCCAAAAGGGCTACATCTCTAGTTTTATAATATTTATGAGCATTGTTGTAATGAGTGTTGTTTCATAGTATGTATAACTTGAAGGCATCTATAAAAACCCTGCTACCCTCTCTTTCAATATTTAAAAACTAATGTCTACTTTCCGTATAATACTTATATATTTTTCCTATTTCCTAATAATATGCATTCCATCTAAGCATTTTGCTGTAATTCAAGTTACATTCTCATAAGCCCTAGGTATATTATATGTTGACGTGAACAATCAGCATCTGTGTGTACCTGAACATGAGCCTGTCAAAGTATACTGCATGTGCATACACAGGTGGTTGGAGGATGCACGTAATGACTGCTATGGAATACCGGACTATTTGTCTTCAGGAGTATAGCCCCATAAAGATGTCTTTATAGTCCTTCAGACTTGAGTTTACTAATGCAGGTATCTCCTGACCTCCTCACAAACACGCTCTTGACTTGCACATCCACTGTTGTTGTTTTGACCTTTATCTACTGATGTTTAGTGGCAATTACATCTTCTACCACTTCTTTGTGAGAGCAACGGCTCACATGTGAGTGTTCCCACCTTGTGGATCCAGGCGTATGTACATTCTTCATGTTTAAAGACGTGCGGTTAGAAAAATCAGGCTGCGCACGTTCAGTGCTCTAGCACTCTGCTGATGACGAGATTTGCGTCCTGTATCTGATCGAAGTATACTTTGGGCTTTATAGTCATTTCACAGACACTAAAGGTTAGTTTTAATTGTTGATCTTTCTAAATAGTCTATATATTCTTAAAGATTTCTATCAGTTAGTATTACTTGTATAGGAATGAGCATGAACTTTGTGACTATGGAACTCAAATATGCGAATATGCCATCAGGCCCTTTCCCACTGCAGGAACTAAAGCATGTTTTAGGTACTTTTACCCGGCACTAGTACTTTTAGTCGATTTCGCACGAGGAACTATAGTTCCTCTTAGCCATTAAGAGGGACTTTAGACTGACTTTTTAGCTCCTACTATGGAGTAGGTACTTCTGCCCTCAAAAGAGGGACTGTTGGAGGTGCTTGTGAGGAGCCTGTGATTGGTCAAACATGTATGATGCGCAAAGCAATGAGAAGAGTGAAGATTCGGCAGCCGCTATGAGTAAACAAACTTATAGCTGCTATTTAGTGATCTGCGCTAATAATTTAATTCCCTTAACAGAAATAACTTGAAACCAACAAAGCATCCAAAGAGTCTCATCAGGTGTGCTTTTCCTCTATAGAGCTCTCATCTAGAATGATACAAAGGGAAAAGTACCGGGACTTTATGGTTGGAAACTGGCTATTGTATAAACTTTTAGAGAACCCAACCTCCTCTTTCCAGATTATTACAACCTTTCATGAATACATATTTGACTTTCACCTCTTTTTCTTTATTCTATCACCTCCAGTTATCCAGGTGACATTTAACAGTCCCATCTTGCATATCTTCTGGCCTCCCCCTATTCCTTCAGTGCTCCCTATTTTTGGGGAAAATTTCAGGGATATTCTGGTGGTTCTTTCTGGGGATATTTTGTAGGACCTGTGCTGGCCAAAGGCACTGTAAATGGATTGCCTGCGTTCTTTTGCCCACCCCATTCCACTTAACCTGGGAGAGTGTATGGCAGACTTTTCCAGTTGTTGTGGCAAGCCCCAACCTCCAGCAGGGGAGTCTAACCTTTGGGAGACAATGTGTCCACTCTCTCCCTCCTCAAAGACAGCTTTGTACTAGAATACTCCAATCAGAAAATCGTTACACAAGGTGGCAGTTTTATTCGTTCTTCTCCCCCTTATATCCCTCTCTCTCTCGCCATGCTCTTCTCACCTGCCCCTTTTCGTTTGCTTTATGGGGATTGAGTTAGCAGGAGGATTTGTTCAAAAGGGGATGGAATGACGTCCCTGACTCAGTCTCTCTTTCTGTTTTTTCTATTGAGTGATATAGATGCTTACACCTTGTGTAACGCTGTTGCCTTTGTTCTGGAATGGCTCACACAGACCTAGTGAATTGACTAAGTTGTGCAAACTGTTATGACACTGGAATTCCTGCTCTAGTACTAGATGGTTGAGAAAATGGAGATGTGGGCCTTTCTCAGAACTAGTGGCCTTTTACGTAAGATGCTGAATTAAGAAAGATCCAGTCTCAACCATTTAAAAAAAAATTAAGACTGGTTTGAAAAATCTTAACTGGTAACACATGCAAATGGATGATTCTCACAAAACTTGTCAAGAAAATGTCTTGGTCCTATTTTAATTCAAAGTCAAAAGAAACAAATGAGAAATTATATTTTGCATATAGAAAATGTTGCCTAATTTTAGGACAATTAAGATTTTTTACATTTTTACATTATTTTCCTAAAAATGTTCACGCACAACACCAAAAATACGATATTTCCATTACTGCAATTTGCAAAAAATATATATATTTAAATTAAGAATTTATACATCATAGTTGTACAGCTGTTAATATTTTCTGGTTTTAATAATTAAAAAAAATATTGTACAATATTTAATAGAAATGGTAAAAAATCAATAAAAATACAGTAAAACAAATTGCGTTTGTGGGGGTGGGGTAGGTTTGCTTAAAGGGTCATGAAACCCTAAAAGACATTTTTTGAGATGCTAACAGTACATGTTGCTCATCATTCAGTACAACAAAAGCACACGTTTAATACTGAGGAGAATATGGTTAAATTAAATATTAAATTTTTTGTGCCATTTAGTACTTTCGGTTTAAATACGAAAGTTGAAGCAAAGTCACAAAATGTGACGTATATGCGTAAAATCTGAAATGTGATAGGTTTGAGAGTCATGAGTCATGTTCGAAGTCGTACATCGAAAGTCGCGTTTGTTTCTGAGCATTTCTCAACATTGTTCATGAGAAGGAACCCTTCCAGGCTGGAACCACTGTCATGCCACAGAACAAAAATGTACACTAAACATTGTGGTGAGATCAAAACCACTTGTCAGAATGGACTGCAGTCCATAACCAGACTGGAGCAAGCATGTTTGTTGGCCGCAGTTCTGCTACTCACACCTCAAAAATTAAGCAGCTGTTTGTTTAGATGCACATAGTTCATAGTGTCTTCTCTGTGCATCTGATCATGGACAGGATAACACAAGGGCTTGTTCAAAAACAGAAGACAATGATGAAAAGGAAAAACCTCATGTCAACTCTCTTTTTGGTTTTCTTTTGCTTTGTGCAAATGTTAACTGGATTTAGGCTTTCATGATTTACTGGCGTTACATCCTGTACGTCCTTGTATAATGGATAACTTTACACTGACAAGGTTAGTAAGCGATTTTATCACACTAGAGTCATGTAAACATGTATTTCTGTTTAATTATTGTTGCTAAATTTTTTGAAGCAGTGAATACTTAATGTTTTGTGTATTAAACCTTCGTGGTATGCGTCTAACTGCAGGCTTTTTTTCTTGAAAAAATAATTTTCTGTGCTAATCAACACTATGCCACAAGTGCTGTCAATAGAGTTTATCGTGTATTAAACCCAAACAAAGCTATGTTAAGTCTCAAAGCAGTCCTTGTATTCTTTGCAGTGTCTGCTCTGAGTGCTGTTCTCACCTCATTTTTAAAAAGTTTGAACAAAACACCCAAGTCTTTGGTTTGCTAACAGTTCTATCTTCTTCAGCCTTCACACATTCTTTTGTCCCATGATTGATATACAGCATGTAACTACCCATGTTGTTTCTTGTTTTTCTCCATCTCTCTCTTCCTGTTTCTTTCTCTTGAGGGAAAGCCACTTTCCCAGAAGGATGAGTTTGAGATGAGAGTTGGCACTGGCGAGTGAAAGGGCAGGTGCTGAAGTCGATGGTAAACTGTAGATATGGGCTAAGGTTGCCCCTTTTTGAACCCAACCTGCTCTCTCTATCCCCCTTGGGCAAAGATCAGAGCTTAGGCTATGTTACCAACTCTGTGATAAACCTCTGAAAGAGGGCAAAGATCTGTGGAACAGCAAAACAGACGAACAGAAGGGAATTATGCCTACCTGACCTCAAACACACTTTTGGACGGGGCCTCTTTGAATTCATGAGATGCAGCCAATGCAGAGACCTATTCAGACTAAATTAAGAGTTTCAAACTGGTAGCCTAAAATAATGGATAGAACACATAAGAGACTTTTTAAAGTGACTCTAAAGTAACCTTAGTAGCATTTACGGTTGCTTAGACATACACTTAAGGCATAAGTAGGCATGTGAATGTTATCTTTAGCTAACGCTGAGGAGATTTCAGCAATGGCTAGAGTAATTCAAACCCTGCACTGCTTGATTGCTCACATTGATTTTCTAGATGAGGCCATTTTATTGTATGCCTCAGAATATCCCTCTGAAAGTTTACAAAACAACCGTAATTTTTTCGATGTTGAAATACTTTCTCGTATCCCACCTAAATAAGCAGAGTCAACTATAAGTAAGCCATTCCTAGGATGATTTCACCTAAAATTGTAAACACTGTGGCTTTGTGGCACTTTCAAATTATTTCTTTGTTTGAATGGCCCGTCAGGCCCAACACAGCAAGACGTGTATACACATAATCAGTGGTGAATATTATTCAATATTATTCAATAGTAGAGGACTGGAGGAGAAAAATGTCAGTGTGTCACTGCTCGTACATGCCCATTTAAGTTAGACTGAAGCTCGATGAGAGACTTTGAAACTTAAGAAGATAAGTGGAGGGAGTTAGCAGCCACTTTAGTGTCCATCACGAAAGATGTCGATGCTAAAGATGTCAAGAGATGGTATAATAATTACAGCTAACATGCTTGTTGTAAGTGTTCCAATAGGGAAAAATCCAGCATGCTTATAGACTTCCTGTTCCCATATATGTAATGTAAGGGCAGTTTTAACACATGTGAAAATGGGTAATTTAAGTGTATAGTTCATTTTACATTGGGATGGCTATGGCCTAAAGGTGCAGGACCTGTGTTGCTGGGTTAATAATGCTTTGCTCAGACAGTCTGCAAACCTTTTTGTGTATCTGACTCAAATACATGTATTTTTTGTTGTCTGAACGGGAAAAAGAAAAACACGATCCAACAAACCAATCTAAACCACATTCCTATGTTGTTGTTTTTTTTTTTTTATTATTCAGAAAGCCACATGTATGTAATATCATACACAATGTGTAGTATTGTCTATAGTTGTGTTCGAATTCACAAATTTTCACTCATAGTGAATTTAAGTGATTTTGGACAGTATACAGTTGCCCAAACAGTATTTTGACTCTTTTAAGTTGGTGCCACAATAACCGACTCCAAATAACTCGATTTTTGGCAAGGGTGTCACACTTACCAACTATTTTGTAGAGATGACATACCGACTCCCCCCTACTGTCTCTGATTTCCTGTTGCATGAGCTTGCCAAAATGACAACTGGATTACCACATGAACATAAATAACTGTAATAGAATGATTTAGGATGCGATTCATGAAGTAACTTTACCTTGTTGTAAATACATTGTGTGATTGTGTATTTATACCCTTGATGTTTGTATGTTCAACAAAAAGAGACTCTTCTGCCTCCACTTTCTGATTTTATTAGTCATTTATGTATAGGAGGACCTACAATTCTTGTTTGTGATGATGTGCGGCTGTGAGTGGGATCGCTGATGAAAATATTCAGGGGTGCGTTTCCAAAAAGCATTCAACTATAATTCAATCGTTATCAACATGGTTAAACGATTTGGTGTTTCCCGAAGACATTCAGTTCTTTACCTGTGGTTAGAAGTATAGTTCCTTGTTAGTTTGCCATGTGGACATCATTTGACATCGCTGAGGCTTCAATATCTTTCATTATGTCAAGACTTCGACCACGTTGACATGCATTTAAGAGAACTATTTATTCCGGGGTTTTGGAGAAAGCAGCGATCTGAAACATCACGTTTCAACGGCTGTTAAGATAAAGTGCTTTATCACACACAGTTTCTGTGGGAGAACATGGCTTTTATGTGTTTATTAATTAATATGTTTTTGAAGAGTGTACAAGTGCATATGAGCTCAAGTGCAATGGGGAACACTGAAGTCTGATGAGAGAAATCCATCTATTGCAGCACAATGCATCTGTCGCATTTGCGTCTTCAGCGGCTTTCTCGAATTAAATGGCTTTCTGGTGTATGTGTAAATGAGCTATTATAATTTAATATTTGCAGAATTTATTTTATCCACCCCTTAATAACGTCACTGATGACAGCTCAACAATGTGGTTTGAACAGTGGATGTGCAACATAGTTACTTTGGTTTCGGGCTGTCGTGCACGGTCCCCACGGTCATGGAAAACCTGAAAAAGTAATAGAAATTAATTAAATCTTCAAAGACATGGAAAAATCATACAATTTTTAAAAATATATCATGTTATTTAGAATACCTGACCAATTAGAGACAATGATGTGCCGCTAATCCCCACCCATTTTAGGATTCATGCAATGTGTTCATATGGATTAAATTTAAAATGAAATGTTTTCAGTTTAACTTTTATCAAACAATGTTGTAGTTTTGTAGTCTAAGATTCTTTATCTCCACCATGCCTTTCCATTAAACACTTTCCTCGGTTCATTCAGGGTGACTGCCATTGTAATACATGTCCTGAAATTTGCTTTGGATTAAACGTTTTTGCCAAAATATACACAATTTCTTAGATCAGAGGAGATATCAGTTATATTAAGTTGTAGATAGGCCATATATCAAAATATCTACATTTTGATCTTATGTCGATTGTGTCTCTAAAGTCTGTAGTTCAGATTATCTACCTGAAAACCGATCGCATTGTTTTTTATGCCATCAACAACTGCAGTATCTACAGTAGAATCACTGTATACTGTATGGCTCTACACTGAACTCGGTGCACTGCACAGTAGCGACTGTCTGGACCCATCTTTGAGACTGATGTGTGCACTTTTCCAAGGAATCCAAGGCAGCTTGGTTATCACAGCGAACACCATTTGCCTTCATTTAAGTAGCTTAGCCACACTAAATGGGAACCTTGAGTGAGACTGTTCTTTCTCTCAGACAGAGTGGCACTTTGTATAGAGGGGGGGCAGTATTCCCATGGTGAAGGCAGGGAGCCACAGGCACCTACCCAGGCTAAGGCTCTGCTTTGTGGGGAGACTCTTCTGGACAGGCTCGGGAAATTACTTTGATTGGCTGTGTCGGTTACTGTAGCCCACTAAAGCTTAAAGACTTTTTGTGGAGATTTTATTTAATTGTTCCTGCCGATCTCCTCTTATCTTTCCCACAATCCTTCAGCAAGACGGGAAGGGAGGGAGGGAGGGTGAAAGGGGTGGTGGTGAGAACTTTCTCACGGTTTAAAAACTTTACAAACACACAAACAGGTACACAAACACACAACCATGTCTTCACACAAACACACTATGATTCCTTCCTGATTGTACTGATTGTAATTATGTCTGTAAAATTATTTAGTTTCTTTCTTTAACATTTGAGTGTGATTGACAAATTTGATGAAAACCAAGTCCACCTTTTGTCAGTTTTTTCAAGCATATTTAAAGTAGAAGACTGTTAGTGTGCATTAACAACATTTGCATGACTCATTAGCTCTGTTATATAACCTAATTGTTTTCTACTGCCTACATAGGCAGGATGCATCATAAAACCACACAAGTGACTGATAAGGAACAATTTACAACTCTGCATCATTGCACTCCTAATGTGAAGTGCATGGAAGATCGACTCACAATTAGGGTTTGATATAACACAATGGACCCTTTTCAAGGGCTGTGATGACGTGGTTGCACCTTATTTAGCAGAGTTAATCAAGCAAACATGACATTTTCCATTTTGTATTATTTAATGTAATATTTAATATTTATAATATTGTTCTTTGTGTTGTATTACACTGGAATTCATTACTGCTGCTGCTCTCAGTTTTTCCCTCTTTTGGAAATTCGTGAAAAAGTAATAAGTAAATTTTTTTGTAAATGGGAATGCAAAAGTTGAACCATTTTTATTTAAACCTTTCAATATTAAATTAAACGTAAGTATATTTATTATCAACAAATCTCTCAACTTGACTGCCATCTTGGATGATTTTTTTTTCAGAGCTTGTCAGCAAAGGATACATGTGATGCTGCTGTAGAATGTAGAAGTCAGCATAATGTTGCTGCCAAACTTTTGAAACAGCCTTTGCATTCGGACCACCTTAAAATGTAAATGGTACACAAGGTTTAGTAACAGTGTTATTGTGTGCTCCCCATGTTTGGTTTATTTACAATCTTTTGGTCAAATCCACTTCAGAACTTCCTACAATTGGTTTTTAACATAGATGTGTTACTGGCTGTTGTAACAAAAAAAATGCATAGATTTGATCCAACCGAAGACATTGAAGTTGACTTACTCACATGATCTTCTCCTAACTGCTGTCCACTCTTTTCAGGTACCACACTTTGGTAGCACAATATGGTCACCTAGCCCCACTTGCAGAGGTGGATCTGCGCCCACTCTGCCATGCTCAGGTTGAGGTCCGTTTTGGGGAGCAGACAGAGCCCCTAGAGCTCAGACTGGATCAGACTGTGGCAGACCTAAAAAAGCAGTTGAGAGCCATGATCCAGCTACCTCCAAACAAAATACGTGTGTACTACATCGACCGGCAGCTCGGCTATGCATTAGAGCCTCAGGAAATGAAATATGGAGTTCGAGCACTTCATTCCTACAGCATCCGAGATGGAGATCAGATCCTGGTGGTGCCTAAGACACAGTGACAAAAGAGAGCTGAACCCACTGCAAAAAAAAAAAAAAAAAAAAGAGATGTCTCTTCAACGCTGGACTATGAGGGGCATCTTGTTCAAGTAAAGGCAGTTGAATGTTGTGCACTAAGACTGTGCATAATTCAATAGTCTGCTTTATGTTCAGGACAGAGAGAGAAACAGCGCTACTAATAGAAGGTCCCTAAAAAAGACTTTGGATTCGGGATACAAAGCTTTCTTAAACTTCCACTGCTCTGTTTTCTGCTTCATGGATGTGTGAATCATCCATGAAGCAGAAAACAGAGCAGCGCTGTGGACTTTTAAAGAACTGTTTTAACCTTATTTAAGTAATAGTTTTCTTGTGCGTTTATGAGAATGCTTCTCAGGAATTACCAATATATATCTACCCTAAAGAGCATTTTTACCAGCACAATTCCAAGGTACACATATTATATGAACATTTAGTCTCACACAATCTACAGCTGTCGTATTGTGGATGGATTTATGGGAGGGGCATATCGGAAGTCTCCAATTGTAACACCAGCCACAAAGCCACTTCCTCTCTTCTTGAATTACAACAGAGTCAGCTACAGGTCTGAAACCCTCCAGGGTTTGTAAGCGTATTTCATATACACGCTTTACATCCACAAACCTGGCTCCTAGCCATCATAACCCCCCACTTCTCATTTGTGTAAAGAGTCCTTGGAGTATGCAGGTGGATACATACAGAGCATGTGCTGTTGGGTTCTACACCAGCAATTCCAGCATTTTTGGCCCTTGTTTGAAAGAAAGAAAACTCTGCAAAACAGACCAATACGAATTAAATCAAGTGATGACCTGTGCAACACTTTGGCAGGCATATTTATATTATAGCTTTAAAAAAAATTATTATTAACTATTTAAAAAATGCCTCAACATTTTATAGGATTTACATAGTCCTCTGCCTTCGTTTGTTGAGCATTAGGGTACAGCCAAAGATAAACAGTACTGTGCAAACTTTTTAGGCACTTGTGAAAAATTTTGCATAGTGAGGATGTCTTCAAAAATAATGACATAAATAGTTTTCGTTGATCAATTAACGTCATACTAAGTCATACTAATTGGTTATTGGCAGATAGGATGTTCAAATCTTCTTTGAGAATTCACCACAGTTCTTCTATCTATTTCGGCTGTCTCAATTGCTTCTGTCTCTTTATCCAATCTCAGATTGACATGATGTTTAGTGGGGGTCTCTGTGGGGGCCATGACATCTGTTGCAGGGCTCCCTGTTCTTCTATTCTAATCTTTTCTATTTGAAAAGTAATGTTTGGGAGTCTTACGTTTAGATTTCCTATTGACACACTAAAGCTGAAGATATAAATAAACATCTTAAGACTAATGCTTTTGTGAAACATCTTATGTGCCTACAACATTTGCACAGTACTGTATATATCGTCATTCTTTTTTATCTATAACAGTATAAATGCTTTTCAGTGCATTCAGAGAACGTGATTTTTCATTGCCATGCCCCTGTTCAGTCTGAATCTAAATTGTATTAAGTAATTTGAGAATGTCCCACACAATTGTAATATGTTACTGTAAATGTCCCACAAAGATGGTTTCAATAACTCATTTTAAAACATCTTAACAAATCAACGTCTTATTTCAGTACATATCAGTATATACATTTTAGGAGATGGATTACAAGGGGTTGTCCTGTTCATTCCCATACCGTTTCCCAGCAGAATGGCTATAATGTTGGAGTGACTTATATAGCATAGACTCCCTCTTTAGTTACCAAGTTCTCCCTATGCAACCCTATACCAGTGTAGGGTGTTAACAGGGAGCTCAGAATCCATTAGGGGTTCAGATTAACTGAAGCGGTTATGTGTATATTACCCCTATTGATAGGAGAAGAGCTTGCATGGATATTATAATCAGACATTGAGAAAGCGTTGTTACAATGTAACCACATATGTCAAACTGATGATTTGTTATTGTCGTATTGGCAAAGACACAGTGCCCAGTCCAGCTCCTGTTTATGCTCAAATCTATACAGTTGTGCTCATCGGTTCCATCACTGTTTCATTTCTGTCCCATCAATGTAAATTGAGCTTGATTGTCATATTTTTTGCCCAAATCCTATGATTACACCATATTGTTGCCACATTTATTTGCCTCCTCCCTGTGTAATTTTACTCTTCGCTGATCATTGGAAATCCTTAAAATGCTTTGGAATGTCCTCATTTGGATAGTAACCTTGAACTATGGCAATGTCTCACTAGTACCACAATGTTTGATTTTTCTTTCATACACAAATTATAGTCTGTTCACTTTCTGCACCCCTTTATCTGGGCTTTCAGTGGTGCCTGTGTCTGTACAAGTTTCTCACTGCACATGTTCTGTTCCCTTTGTGTTTGGTTGTGGTGAAGACACTTGATCCTCTCTGTTCTACTCCCAAAGGGCATCTGGCCTCTAATGCCAAAATGTTGTAAACAGAGCAGGTGCTGAGATATTTACTTTATTATTGTTGGGTCTGTATAATGGGTTATTCTGAGTTTTAAAAAGGTCATTGGCTTGTGCCATGGATACTAATGCAGTGTTAATGATTATGTGAATGTTGACATGGGAGATAGTTCTCCCAAAGGTGTGATATTTGTGTTATTAATTGAATGGTATTTAATGCTACTATGAAATTCTGTGTAATGAGATACAGAAAAATAAAAATAAATAGTAGCCAAGGCTTTGCATGAAATTCATTGAGTCTTATTGTCCAATTTTGTTCAAAAGTGACTTATTGAAGTTGTCGATGTAATGGCACTCTTCTATGTAATTACATTTGTTTAATTATTAAAGGCCATATTGCAATGTTCATTCTAAATGAACAGAAATTAGTTAAGGCTAGGGTATACTTTGATTTTATACATTATGACTAGTTCATGATTGAGCACTCTAGCCTTTCAAAGGATACTCTTTTGATCGCAAGCCTTTACAGATGCATTTAACACAAGCGCACTACAACTGCATTGTGATACTCTTTAGTCCAGTTAAATGGGTAGTTCACCCATAAATTACAATTCTCCCATTGTTTACTCACCCTCATGATATTCCAGGTGTGTATAACTTTCTTCAACAGAACACATTTGAAGAAAATAGAAAAAATATCTTATCTCAGTAGGTCCTTAAAATGCAAGTGAATGGAGATTTTTCTTTTGAAGCTCCAAAAATCACAGACAGTCAGCATAAATGTCATTGATACGTCTCCAGTGTTATTAAATATGGCCTTTAATAATAAAACAAATTAATGTCTTCTAAAACAATGCGATCACTTTTGGTGTGAAAAAAGATAAATATTTAAGTACTTTTTAACTATAAACCATATTTCTGTTAGGTTTCATGAGAGGGTGGAGTCCAAGCGGTCTCTTGTGTGATGTATTCGCGTTGCCATAATACAGATGTAATCTCACATTCTCCACTCGGTTGAGACATCCAAGTTGCACACAAATGGACCATTGTGAGTAAAGTAACTGATACTGTACATTTTCATTTTTGGGTGAACTATCCCTTTAACTTATGGCAAATGGGCAGACAACAAAAATGGGCTGTATGCGTGGATTGTGCTGATGACAAATTCTGCGTTGAGCACTGTGAATAAGACCAAGTCACACAAGGAAAGCAGAAGCGTACATTAGCCTTTATTCAGCTGATACAGATGATACTGGTATTTAGACAGCACCTATGTCATACCCTCATTTTGTTGTAATCAAAAGTCTACATTAGTTTCAATTTATGAAACTACTTCCTGCTGAGAAGACCAGCTTTCACAGCATGAATTTCCATGCTAGATCAGTAGTGGTTTTGTGCTGATCTGGCTGGTGTACCAGCAGAACTTTGCCTTTGCCTATTGCCAATGGTTCACTGTGGTTTCTTGTAACTCTTCTGTTGTTGCTTTAGTTGTAGTTGTTGTGTTAAAGTTAGGGATTTTTACCAAAAACTCACTAGGGACAAGCCACTGCAGAAACCTCTTACAAAGCCTAGGCAAACGCTATCATCCAATTGGAGTCTATCCAGCCAGACAGCCACATGCTACCTTGCCTCCTGGATCACTGAAGCTGTTTGGCTGATAAAAAGTCATGCCTAATTGGTTTTACCACATTCCGAAGTGCTGGCCTATCCCTGTCAAGCCTACAGAAGAAAGCTACACGTGCCAAATTTGGCATCGCTGTCACACCCTCACACTCACCCACAGCTCTGTCCAACCCAAGCTTAGAACTTCTGTCTCCTTAGCGGCCTTACTATTGGGCAGCATAGCCTCCCAGAGTGAAGCAGGAGCCAGAGTTCACTGGTGGATCAGCAACACTGATGAGTTGTGCCAATCTGAGAGAAGAGGGACAAGGGGTTACCAGGGCATGAAAGCAGGGGTGGGTTACAAAGGTCACACAGGGAACTGCTGAGGGATTTGGTGTTTTTTGTTTAGGTGGGGGTTTTATGTAAGTTTTTTTCATCGCCTCGCTCAGTAGCTAGAGCAAAAAGAGCTGGCTGGGCAGCTGGTAGCCTGATCCACCCTGTGCACCATGGAGCAAGGAAGGCTGAAGGAAGCTCATTGTGTGGCCAGGAGGGGGAGATGTTTTCTGGGAAGGTTTGGGTTACCTTATGGGGGCTTGACATTGTTGAGAAAAGGAAACAAAATGAGGGCACAGCAACTGCTTGGCGATGGATGCATGAAGGGGGTTTGGATGAAATTGAAGATATTGGATGACCCAGCCAAGCTATTGCCCAAGATAATTTCCTACTTCCAGGTTCAGGACTGGTGGACCTACCAGCAAGCTACTGCAACATTAGTGCTCTCAACAACACTCGAGTCCTTTCCCACAGAATCTGTTTGTTGACTCCAAAGGCCCTCGTTGTACCCGTTGACATTATGGTAATTCGGTCAGCCTGATTTGGATCTGCTAGGTTTGGTTGGCAGGTTTTTGATGGCACTGACAGTTTGTGATTACATTTATCAGACACTTGACTCCTATGCCCAGACAGTAGACTTTATGCTTATCGCTAAGCTCATAGCCGTCTCTTGTTCTTAGAGGGATTGAAACTGATTATAAAGATGCAGGATTATCTCAACCAAGTTGACCTATTCCGCAACCACAAAGGTTTTTTGGGGGGGGTCAAGATTACATAGAATGAGGGACAAAGAAAAAGAAAAGGAATAGAATGATAAGCTTTATTAGCAAGCTCATTACATTGCAATAATGAGACGATGGTGTGAAGAGGGGAATTGCTGTCTCCCTCATCCCTTCATTCACTTCTTTCTTCTCTTCATGCATCTGGTCATTCCAGCACAAGATGATTTAACTGTCCAACAGTGAATCTGGGACCACATTGCACTCTTTGTCAAATTATCTGTGTCCTTGTTGTACACTAGTTTCGTTAAGAGTATGAGCTGCATTTACACAACAAAGCAACAAGGTGTAAAAGATCCCTCCACTGGGACCCATACATTGGTCATAGGGAATCTGGGGTCTGCGTCCATCTAGTTGGCTTTCACACATCCTTCCCTGCTCCCGTGTCTAGTTACATCCACTGTCCTCCTATAAACAATGCTGTGTCTGACTCAGATCTCTCTCCCATCTTCTTCCCAGACCCTATCATCACGGATGCACCAATGATTTCCCCCTTTTTGTTGTTATCTCACAACCACATCTATGGAAATGAGTCCCATTTTGAGACAAACCCAGGGTTGAGTGAGCCGTTGCAAATTAGGCTGTCCTTAATTAGTGCAGGGAGCCCAGTAAGACAGCAGAGGGAGCACTGGTTTGCCCACACAGATGCACAGACAGTCTCCAGACTGACTCATGTTAATTTGGTAACCCAAGCCCTTCTCTCTTTTTTCCAAATAAATCAATGTTTTTCTGCCATGTTAACTTTTGTAAATAAATGCCCCTTACATGGGCAGAAGAGCCCCTGAAGAGATGCAGTGGACTGTGCACTAGCCATGGAGAGGGCTGCTGTCTAGGGAATTGGGGTTTATTCCAAAGGCCTGACATTTTCTTCAGACATCCTCTGTGCTTTCAGGTTCAGTTTCAATATTTCTCTTTAATTACAGTGTCAAACACCACCCTTCACTGGTCCACAGCTCAAGCCCCCCCCCCCCAATATACTTTCTCTTTACCACTCTTTCGAAAGTCTCAACCCCTCTCTGCATCTCCACCCATCTCTCTTTCCCTCTCCACTTTTTATCCTCCCTCTTCCCCAAAAACCGATCTCAGATTAACTTTAACACTATCCCTGGTGCAAAAGGTAGTTCCTGCCTCTGATGCGTCTCCCTCCAGTAGAGCCATACAGGGAACACACACACTCACTCCTCCTCTGTCCTCTCATTTTGGGATCACTTTCTCCAGACTTTTGCTCTTTGAAATCAAGTGTACCCTGAGGCACGGATTGGGCTCTGTTTGCCATTCTTGTCCTTGGCGGTTGTCCTGTGGAATCAGACCAGCAGAGTGCTCTGAGTGAGTAAAGGATTTAGGAGGGTTTTCTGGGGATTCTCCCCCTCCCTTTTTTGGCATCCAAGAGCAGAGCCCCTCCACTCTTGAGACTGCGTTGATGGTACCTACTTGGATGTGACTTAGAGGTTGATGCAAAGGTGATGTGCTGAACTTCTGTCCTCTGAAGGCAGGTGAGTGCCATTTTCTGAGTTGTGGTCTTTGAGCTCTAGTGTTTTGTTCTTGTTTGTTTTTTCTATTACAAATTGCCCCTCTGTCGCTCCTTGTCTGTTTCTCACAAGTGATGTTCAGATGCTCTCTACCGCTTTTACACCCCTCTTCTCTCTCTCTTTGTTTCAGAAACACACTTTGTGCATAAAAAGGTAAATGATAGGTTTTAAATACCAATTGGTAATTAAGTCATTTTGATAACATCTATCACTGGTATTAATGCCAGTTGTCAGACGTTAGAGATCAGTTTCTCAGAGGTTAGCCAAATTAACTTTTCCAGTCTATGTAATGTGTTGTAGAGGGCAATGGATTTGCCTGTTGGCATCTCACACTGTATCTCATGGTTCACTTGGGATTCCCATCAAATATCAGTTTTGTTTGTGCTGTGATTTCATGATGGAAGATGTTGCACAGGACATTATTAAAACTCATAGGCTCTCCTTATGTTATGTCTCCTTCAGTTATTTTGGAAGGTGGATCTTTTATTTCCCATTTGGCAATGAGAAGCAATGGTACAATTTGTTTTAAAGACTGAATGTATTCCTCATTCAAATAGATTGAGTTAACATTTGTATGTATGGCAATTTTGAAATACTTTGTATGATGATATCCTGATATTGTAAATGCAAAAGTAATTTGCATTGAGTTATTTAAGTTTTCATTGACTTCTATTTTCCATTTAAATCCGATTTCTAAAAGTATTCTTTGTGGACAATAATAATCATATTTTAAGATTATTTGATTTAACTTTTTATGATTATTTTATGACAAAAAATACTTTGTCTGCTGTATGGTGTGTACTGCAGTTTTACAGAGCTCAGTGTTACATTTAATCTGTTACATTCTGGAAAATAATTATCTTAATGAAAAATCTTGAGGCTGACTCACACTTGATTCCATGTCTTGATTAGTAGAACCAATGACACAACAGTTGTAACCTTTGGTTCAGTTAAGTGGGTGATGATGATGACATCTGACAACATGTCGAATATGCGATAATGTGAAGTAGGTATTTGAGCTTACAAGATTCACAACTGAAAACGAAATCGTAATTGCATTGCCATGCCTAATACAGTTAAATTATATATACTGTAACAGTGGGGTTCAAAAATGTGAAAATGTATATAGCCTATTGTACTGTTTTATTTTTAATTTAATGTTACAGTTAATTTTAACACTTCTTTTCATTATAATTATATTACCAGCATAACAATTGGAGTAAAAAGCTTTCAAGCTGACAAAATTCTTTGTATTTGGTATAACCCCTTTTTGGTTTAAAGACAGCATGTCCTTGTGCTGCATAGACTCCACAAGTTTGCGCAAAACCTGATGATCCATGGTATCCCAACATAATTTGAGAATGTTCCAAATAGCAGCTTGTGTGCTTCAATGGAAGCAAGGATATCTTGCCTTTTATATAAAATATTTTTCATGGTCAATGACACAAATTTGTGATTAATTACCTAGAAATGGGGGAAAATCTTTTTTTATTTTTTATTTCTTACTCATTCTACAGTGTGCCATAAATATTTTAAAATCCTAATACTTTCAGTTTATGCAAGGTTAATGTTTGAGTGTGGTCTCAAACTTTCAGACCACACTCTGTGTGTGGTGGTGGCGTAGTTGCTAAAGCACAGGGCTGTTAATCAGAAGGTCACTGGTTCTAACCCCACGGCCACCACCATTGTGTCCTTGAGCAAGGCACTTAACTCCAGGTTGCTCCGGGGGGATTGTCCCTGTAATAATTGCACTGTAAGTTGCTTTGGTTAAAAGCGTCTGCCAAATGCATAAATGTAAATGTAAATGCACTATATATAACATTATCTATTTTCATGTTATGAAGGCTATAATTTAAATTGTTGTGTAATAAGTAATTTAAAATTATTAATCCAATTCTAGTACATAGCAGTTTTTTGGATTAGAGTATTATGTAGATTATTTTAAAGGCAAGTGTCAAGTTTGCTGTGGAATCACCTTAATACAAGATTACTTGTGCATTAAATTGGGAGGAAAACTGGATGCATCAGTTTCAACCATGTTTGCTCACTTTTGCTTAACTGATTTCTCATTAATTTTGAAGGTCATTTGGACATCCATTTGGTAAACTACTGTATGTGTTTACCAAAAATGAGGACAATTAAATATATGATTTTGTTTATTTTTTTTACAGCTTCCTCATCAAATATTATGAATACTATGTTCTTATTTGTATCACCACCATTTCAGGAGATGTCCATTTATTTTGGCGCACTAAGTTTGGTCAAATCTAGAGGGACTGAAACTCATACTTCAGCCACTCAGGGTTGCTGTAAAGACACTGGCAACTCAAGCCTGCTAAATTAAACCCATTAGCCTCTCTGTTCACAACCCTTTCTCTGATGCCAACAAGTCATAGCACATAAACACTTAGTAATGGACCTTTCAGATGATGGAGAGGAGCGAGGAAAGTTCTCCCAGCCGCAGGCTCATTGGAACTGTATAGGCCTAGAACTGCATCACCATAGCCCACTCACATGTTTGTGCTGGAGAATGTGATCCCTACACATTGTTCCCCATCACATAATGGAACCTTTTCAGCTCAGGGTGAACTGGCCCAACATGGAGGGGAGAAAGAGCCAGAATGCCCCCATGGGAGCCCTGGGAGACTGCTCTTTAAAACGGGGAAGACTGGAGACAAATGTGTCTTGGCCTAGTTGTTACTCTTTTTTTTTTTTTTTTATTTGCTTATTGCCACGCTCAGTATTTTTTAAATAGAAGAATTGTCAAAGTGTATCATATGAAAGTAAATTATGTTTTGAATGCCGGTGGCACTAGAACATTAATGTTTCTTTTAAGCTTGTGATGAGAATTTAAAGGCATACCTCTTGAAACTTCACATATGTTTTTCTCAGGTGTTTAGGATGGTCAGAACAGGCACTTTGGTGTCTCTGCTCCAGCTCCTCAGCACCCTTGCTCCCAGAGGAGGTAAGTGATGTACTTCCCACAGCCAATAAATCTTTTTCTGCCTCCATAATTCCTAGAAGCATTAAATGTAACAGTGATTACACCTTTATCTGCTGTCACTGTTATCTAGACACATCTCTGAATTTACATTAAAAGTTTAAATTAATTCTTTACAGTGCATTATATCACACTGACAGGGGCACCTGAACAGTGCTTTTTTCTTTGGTTACAACATTTCTCAATTTCCTTGCTTAGCTTTCCCTCAGGATACCCTCTACCCCTTTGGACCAGCTCACAGGGATTTAGAAACCCCCAAGATGGATGACGGCAGCTCTCCAGAGATTCCACTAGTCATTCCATTCATTTTCTTCAGTGTGCCTTATAGGTCCCTATATGTAAGTGTTCAATATACAATACTGTGCAAAAGTTTTTGTCATTTGTAGAAAAATGATGCAAAATGAGGATGTCTTCAGAAATAATACCATAAATAGTTTTCATTTGTCAATTAATGTCATAAAAGTCCAGTAAACATAAAAAAGCGAAATAAATGTTTGTTGTGACAACCTCTGCCTTCAAAACAGCACCAATTCTCCTAGGTACACCTGGACACTTTTTCTTGTTTGCTGGCAGATAGGGTGTTCAAAGCTTCTTGGAGAACTTTCTACAGTTCTTCTATCTTTTTCTGCTGTCTCAATTGGTTCTGTCCCTTTATGTCATCCCTGACTGACTCAATATGTTGAGGTCCGGGCTCTATGGGGGCCATGCCATCTGTTGTAGGACTCTTCTAATCTTTTCTATTTGCAAAAGTAATGTTTGGGAGTCAACATTTAGATTTCCTATTAACACATTAAAGCTGAAGATACAAATAACCATCTTAGGAGAAATGTTTTTGTGAAACATCTTATGTGCCTAAAACGTTTGCACAGTACTGTTTGAAAATTAGTCAAACTTTAGTAATCATTCACTCACCCTCATGTTCCAAACCAGTATGACATACATTCTTCCATGGATCAGGACTTTTATTGTATGGAAGCGTGAGGCTATTGGAAAGTGAAGAGTGAGGCTAACATTCTGCCTCACTCTTCAAGCAAGTCATAAAATTCTCTTTCATTTTTGGGCGAACTATCGCTTTGATGAATTTGTCCATCTTCCTCTCTCTCCCCACAGGTCAACAACAATGGAGTGATCTCCTTCAATATCCAGGTGAGTCAGTTCACTCCAGAGGCTTTTCCGCTCAGTGATAGCCGTTCCTTCATTGCCCCTTTATGGGCTGACGTGCACAATGGTATCCGTGGGGATGTGTACTACCGTGAGGCAACAAACCCCGAGATCCTGGAAAGGGCCACTCAGGATGTCAGAAAGTATTTTAAGAATAGAGCTTCCTTCACTGCCACTTGGGTCTTTATTACAACCTGGAACCAAGTCACCTTTTATGGAGGCAGCCAGAGCACACCGGTGAGGAATATAGATATTTTTCTTTCCTTCTTTTTCATATTGTTTTGTTTACCTGACTAAACTCTAAACTGTGCTCCTGAGGTGTATGTAGTATCTGATCACCAATGATAAACAATGCAGGGCTCAAAGATTCAAAAGAGAGAAGAAACTGTAATTGTACTTTTTTAGGTAAATACATTTCAGGCGGTGTTAATCTCTGACGGCCAAAGTTATTTTGCAATGTTTAACTATGGAGAGATCAACTGGAGCACTGGCACAGCTAGTGGAGGAGACCCTCTAACAGGACTGGGAGGAACCACAGCACAGGTAATCTAGCAAAACTAGTCTATGATACAACAGCTGTTAGAAAAGTTACAGTATTATGATCTACTTGATGATATCCTTCTTTGAAACAGATGTCATCTGGTCAAATCGAAACATTTTCACCCTCTGAAAACCTTAATTTGTACAACATGATCTAACTTCTACCTCTTAAGGGGGTCGCACACCGAACGCGCAGCGCCGCGCCATGTCTTTAAAATTCTAACACATTATTCTCTATGAGTGTACACACACCGGCGGCGCCATTCGGCGTCTGTCCGCGGCGCCCAGCTACGGCTCAGGACCTTGTTCAAAACCCTGCCGCGCCACAGAGCGCCATTTATCCCTGTTGTGCCATTTTTCAATACTCTACCATACTAACCATACACTCTTACATAACATATCGTCAGTTACGTATATAATAAAAAAGAATATATCAAATAACTTGTTTGGTTAACGTTGTCACTCGGGTTAGCTAAACGCTAGCTAAATAAATACTATTGTATGTAACAGTTGCCAAGACAACGGATAACGTTACAACAAAATAACAGACTTAACAACGTGATAGACACTTTTACTCGATTAACGATCAAACATCAGCTATTAAATTAACATAAAAAAATAAATAATACATCAAGTTAAAACTCACCCATCGTGCAGCTCTTCTAGACTTCTACCAGGAGTTGATTCAAAATTGAGCTCGCGCGAATAGAATGTGCGTGTCCGGTGTGCGATACCTGCGAGTTGTTCTAGACGTGGCGCGGCGCTGCGCTTCTCGTTCGGTGTGCGACCCCCTTTAGTCTCTTTCTCATTCTCTGCCATGATTGTTCTCTCTAGGCAGGTTTCAACGGTGGAGATGTCAGCCATTTCTTCAACCTTCCCGGATCACGCTCAAATGAAGTATTGAACATCGAACAAACGACTAATGTCAACTTGCCTGGACGGTGGTTCTTCCGCATTGACACAGACCAGATAGACCCAGCAAATGGCTGCAGCCACATTGGTACAAAATAACATTTGCATTACCAGCCAAAAGGCACTGAGAGCAGCAAAGACCTTAAACAAAATGGTCCATATGTTTAGAACCTTTTATTATAGCTCAGTTTTGGAGCTGAAATGGTTAAAACGAAACAGCACTTTAAAGATCAATATCCATTTTACTATAGCTAAAGCTATTCATTTAATCAATATTTTCATGGCATCTGACACATCTTTGTTGTTCTGCATGAATACTTGCAACACAAATTCTCTTCACCTTATGCTCTTTCTTGCTCTGCAATCTCTCTCTTTCAGGGCGGTTTTACCGGCGTGGGGAGTTGTTCTGGCTGTCAGACCAATGCGCTCAGCGATGTAGATGTCTTGATGTGGATAATGAGGTGATCTGTCAGGAAACTCCATGCGGTCAGTTAGAGACTTGTGAACAGGTGGAAGGGGCCTTCTATTGCCAGCCCACCCGCACCAGCACATGTGTGGTGTTTGGAGACCCCCACTACCACACTTTCGATGGATTTCTCTATCACTTCCAGGTACACTTTAGGATTACAATGTCCACATTTTGATAAAAAAAAATCATAGTAAATGATTAACTTTATTTAGCAAGAATGCATCTTTAAATGAAAGGAATATAAAAGAGCATCATACTTCACAGATCGATTTCACAGATATACATTATAAAAAATTAATTGCTGTCCCAATTACTATTGTCATTACAACATGAACGCCTTTCAGAGAACAATTTTAGAGTTTCAACTGACGTTATTTTTGCGTGGGTCTTACCTTTAAATGCTTCTTTAAATTATATGTCAGGTCCTCGGAAACCACTACATCCTCACAATCTGAAGGAAGCCTCTTAATTGCAATGATATAGCTCTTAATGGTTTGACCTCATTTGCCTGCAAAGCACAGTGTTGATGTGAGACAGATGTTAATTGGGCATGCGACAGTAAGTGGTGCCAGATTTACGTTAGTCACAAGAGACCCAGAAGAGACACAATTTTTGTATCCTTATTACATAACACCATTACAAATATTCCGTTACTCCTCAAGCCTGGATATTAGTAGCAGTTTGTCAAGAACTGTGGGAATTAACCTCTAAGATCTCCTTGATCTCTGTTCCAGGGTACTTGCTCGTACCTGCTGGCTCGTCCGTGCTGGGAAATGCCTGGTTTGCCTTTCTTCAGTGTGGAAGCCAAGAATGAGAACCGCGGTGTGACCTCCGTGTCCTGGCTACGGGATGTCTCAGTAGAGGTGTATAACCACCGTGTCACTCTACCCAAAGGGACTCTGGGAACCGTTCAGGTCAGCTTTCTTCATGTTTCTGTCCTTTAAATGCAAAGCTGTTTCTCCTGCTAATTTGAATCGCTACACAATCAGTATGAAAAGCAGCCTAGTAGATTAAATTGTTCTTGCAAGACACAGGCAATATAACCTTTCTCAATGCCTTTCACTTTCATGAATCTTTGTTTCTGTGGATACAGGTAGATGGCCTGATAAAGACTCTCCCTGTTCAACTTCAACTAGGCGCAGTCAAGGTTTACCAATCTGGCGTTGCTGTCGCTTTGGAAACAGACTTTGGTCTCTTGGTGACCTACGACGGATTGCACTACGCCTCCATCTCCCTCCCCAGCTCCTATTTCAACAACACTTGCGGCCTATGTGGGAACTACAATGATGACCCTGCCGATGACCCTGTGTTGCCAGATGGCTCTCTGGCAGAGAGTGTAGTGGAACTGGGTGGTAGCTGGCGAGCTGAGGACACAGATTTTCGCTGTACAGACGGCTGTGCCCAGAACTGTAGCCTGTGTGAGCCAGCAGCCGAAGCGTTCTACTTTCGCTCAGATTACTGCGGGCTGATCAATAAGACTGATGGGCCATTTAGAGACTGCAGGGCTGTGGTAGACCCTACAGTATTTGTTTACAGCTGTGTGTATGATATGTGCAGTAATCGTGATAACATCACTACCCTGTGCCAGGCTATACAGGCCTATGCACTTGCATGCCAGGCCCTGGGGGTCACTATTCGTCCTTGGAGATCACGCTCTTTCTGTGGTGAGTGATACCAGGTGTGAATGTGCCTTCAAAGACAAAGAGAATTCAAGAGGGAAGGTATATCCCTCTCAGGTGTCTTTGTAATAGATTCATCAATAATTCAAACACTACAGAGCACAATAATCAATGTCAACCCTGCTGAAATATAAAACAGCATAGCTGGTCACCAGCATATGTAGTGTTGTGAATGCTAGTCCACGACATGGGATGCTGGTATGCTGGTGTTGCAACAAAGATTTTTGACTAGCTTAATCAGCAATAGTAGTGGTGATTTTTATTAATTTTAGTGACTCTATTCTTTTGATTCTTTTCAACAAAAGATTCGTTCAAATTCGTTCATTGATTCATTTACTCACCAGATCTTCAAGTTACCCCTTGGCGCCTGCAGTTGGTGCCAAATGACCATCTTTTAAGTACTTGCATTGAACTGCAAGCAGTAAACAGGTCTAATTATCCTTTATTAAAATTTTACTGAGAGACTTCAGCACTGCAGAGTGTCAAAGCATCATAAGTCTTCCCTCACAAATGACCACAAAGCATTTCTATCATACTTTGAACTGCTGAGCATAACTTTTTTTATCAAGCTATACAAAAAAAGGACAACAGTACTAGCCTAAATATAATTATGAGTTTCAATAACGTCTGTATGTCATTGTAATGTGTGGTGGTCATCAATGACTTATTTATAAAATTCATCCTATTTACATAATTCATCAGGCCCCTTTTCTTGTTGAATGAGATTGCCGATATGAACGAAAGACATGCAGATCCTCTTCTCGGTCAGCAGATCATCATTCATGATGACTGATTCATTCATGTTGGTCATGAACGAGTTTAACAGTTCACTCAGTTCATTCATGACATGAACGAAATGACTGACTAGTTCAATCAAGGGGTGTATTCATTCAGTGGGTCCAACCAATGATATGCTCCTTCACAGCCCACTCTCAAATGCTATTGACTCACACTAAAGTCAGTCTTTAAAGGCAACACAAAGGAAGACAGATGGAATTTGCATGTCTACAAAAGTAGGAAGACACTTTCAAAATAGTTTATACATCATAAACGTATTCACCACAAATGGCAGGTCTTATTTTCCCTATATTTTTTCTACTGCTGGGCTTAATTATTTCCATACAAAGAAAAAGTTTAAGAAAAGACTAAACATCATACCCTGTGCATCAAAGCACAACATTTCAATCTGTAATTCATATTGTTTTAACTGTGTGGGCTTCAATAATTTTTAAGTGCATGTCACACTTGTCTTTCCTTGTTGAACATGATTGACTCAAATACTGAACTGAACGAACGACACCTCCATCTCGTTCTGTTGTTCAGCAGATCTTTGTTCACGAGTCATTCGCAAATGAGTTTACCATTCAATTTGTTCACGAACGATGTCTCATGTCGTTCAGACTCAAATGACCATCTAGTTCAGTGATGGGGCATATTCGTTCAGCAGGTCGAACCAATGATATTCTCCTTAACAGCCCACACTCCAATGCTATTTGCTATTTAAGTCAGTTGTTACAGCCATGAAAAGAAGTAGAGCTCATTGCTTCATAAGGGAGAGGCGTCAGTGAACAAAAAATTTGTCAGTGTAAGGATGTGAATGAGAACGTTTCGTTCACTTAAAAGATTAGTTCAATAAGACAGATTCGTTCACGAGCAAAACATCACAAATTAGTAAGATGTCCTATTTTTTATATATATATATATATATATATATATATATATATACTCCCCTTTTTCTCCCCAATTTGGAATGCCCAATTCCCAATGTGATCTATGTCCTCGTGGTAGCATAACGACTCACCTCAATCCAGGTGGTGGAGGACAAATCTCATTTGCCTCCGTGTCTGAGACCATCAATCCGTGCATTTGATCATGTGGCTTGTTGAGTGTGTTACCGCAGAGACATGTGGTGTGGAGGCTTCACGCTATTCTCCGGCATTTACGCACAACTCACCACACGCCCCACCGAGAGCGAGAACCACATTATAGCAACCACGAGGATGTTACCCTGTTTGACTCTACCCTCCCTAGCAACCGGGCCAATTTGGTTGCTTAGGAGATCTGGCTGGTGTCACTCACCCTGGATTCAAACTTGCAACTCCAGGTGTGGTAGTCAGCTTCTTTACTTGCTGAGCTACCCAGGCCCCCAGACTTCCTATTGCTGATTAACCAGCATTACCATTTCTGGATTGCAGAAATGTAATCGTAAGCATAGTTCTAGCAAGAAGATCTCTGGATTCATTTATCAGGCATCACATCCATTCATAATATAGCCTCTGCTTTATTAGCCTGCCAGCTACCTCTCCCCCCATCCCATCACATCTCCACCAGTTTAGGCCCCATCCTGGGCATTGGGTAAGCTCTACTCCCCTGACATCATCGCCTCCTGCAGGATCCGACAGAGTGATGCAGTACAGTCCCGGCAGAGTTTAGCCAGGTCGCAGTCGTCTGCTGCATTCTCGGATATAAAACGTTCAGAACCAGATCAGAATTGTGAAGTACAGATTGAGCTCAGCACAGAACGTGGCCTTATCTGCATAAATTGTTTATTTCTAGTGAATCGGGCACCAAACCAACAATGATTTTACTGGGTACAATGAATTCTTAATTCCCCTCATTTTGTTAAATGAGATTCAATTAAGTATTGAATACAGTATTGAATAATCTTCTTACTTTCTTGCATAGATATGTTCTTTCTATGCTCTATTATCATCTGAACTGCCCTTTTTGTATTTTTCATTGGCCTTTTAGCTCTGACGTGTCCTGAGAACAGCCACTACCAGGTCTGCACCAGTGCATGTCCTGCCTCCTGCTCCGACCTGACTTCTCCCCTTTACTGCACCCATCCATGCACAGAGGGCTGTCAGTGTGACCAGGGCTATGTGCTGAGTGGTAGCCGTTGTGTCCGTCACTCTGAGTGTGGATGTGAACGTGATGGCCTCTACTATGCCCTAAATGAGTCCTTCTGGGCGGGGGAAGGGGGTGAGGTAGGTGGCGAATGCTCCCAGCGCTGCGTGTGCGGCCCGGTAGGTGAAGTAGCATGCTTCAATGACTCTTGTGGTGAAGGAGAGGTGTGTGTGGCAGAAGTTGGGTTGCTGGGGTGTTACCCTCGTCGCGAAGCAGTCTGTTCGTTGGCTCAGACTCGAATACTGGCTACATTTGATGGGTCCACAATGCTATTCCCTGATGAGAGCTCATTCTACCTGGTGAAGACTTTGGGCCGCTTGCCTGCAAACGTTACATCAGTCGAGGTGAAGATTGGCAGGAAGCTGGTGAATAAGGGCCCTTCATGGCTACGGCCAGTGATTGTTAGGGTGTCACATTTGGAATCACAGATAGGAGGCTCAGATTTTGACTTGATCAAGGTTTGTGGTGACTTTTAGACATTCTCTCATCTCTGTGGAACAGCAAGATGCTTTAATGATAATTGAATCCAGTCCTGTTTACTGAATTCATTACAATTGTAATAGTGCTTAATAAACCACCCAAAAGTGTCATAAAAGGTGTCTGAAGGCAAACAATCACTTTGTGGTGACTATGTTGATAATAACAAACCTCATTGTCTCCTGACTTCATGATGCTTGGTCACGAGACTCGCATGAACAAATGAGGTTTGATGTTTAACATCAATGTCGTCATATTAGATGCAGCGCCAAATTGTTTGATTTGAGAAAGAAAAACAACCTAAATTACAATCTGTTCATCACACAAAGTGGTTGTATGCTTTCAGAAGACTTGGAACAAGAGGCATGAACTACTTTTATGACAGTTGTGGATGCTTTATTAAGAGAGTCTCTATGTATAGCCATTGCACTGAATTCAGCCAACAGCACTGGATTGAATAGAAAGTCATATGGGTTTGTTAAGATGTTTTTGGGTGAACTAGTCCTTTAAGAAGACACCTCTTGGGTCTTTATTTATAGTTTTCATGGCAGTCTCACATGTTACACAAACCAAGTGATGCTGATGATGTCATCCCTTTCTTCCCCACCTAGGTAAATGGTGAATTAGTAATTCTTCCTTATGTCCATCCAGTTAAGCCTCTCATGATATACCGTTCCTCTGGTAATACCACCGTGATTGAATGGAGTGGTCTGGTCCGCATCCAATACTCCCGTCAAGGCTTCCTAAACATCACTCTCTCCACTCTCTTTTACAACACCACGTGTGGTCTCTGTGGTTTCTTCAACGGAGATCCAATTGATGACCTCCGTCTACCCAGTGGCAGGCAGGCTGATACAGCAGATCAGTTTATTGAAGGCTGGAGAGCCATTGCAGATGATCTGACATGTAACGGCGATTGTGAGGACTTGTATCGTATGTGTACAGATTTAAGGCTGTACCGGAGCCCGTGGTTGTGTGGAAACATCAATGACCTAGGAAACAGCTCATTCCTGGCTTGCCACACAGCTGTAAACCCATCTCCTTTCTTTAGGAACTGTCTCTACAACATGTGTGTGCGGGAGGGAAACCGTTCCGCTCTGTGTAACTCCCTACAGGCATATGCTTCAGCTTGCCAGGATGCTCAGATCAACCTAGGATCCTGGAGGAGTGCGACCAACTGCCGTAAGAGACAAATCGCACTTACAAATGACATAAAATCAGTTATTATTAGATACAAACATTGTTGATATTGATTGTGTTTCTCACTTCCTTCTCTCTCACCATTTCACCATGCTTTCTTTCCTTCTTTCTTTCTTTCTTTCTTTCTTTCTTTCTTTCTTTCTTCAGCTTTACCCTGCCCAGAGAACAGTCATTTCGATGAGTGTACATCTGCATGCCCTCTCACTTGTTCTAAACTGGACAATCCTGAGGAGCCATGCCCAGAACCTTGCTCCGAGGGCTGCCAGTGTGAAGAGGGCTTTGTCCTGCATGACGGCCTCTGTGCGGCACGTAGCGACTGCGGCTGCTTCTACCTGGGTCACCAATTAGCCACCAATGAGACATTCTGGACGGACTGGGAGTGCCAGGAGCGATGCTTCTGTAACGGCACGGATAACAGCATCTACTGCACCTTCTCACACTGTCACCCTGAGGAATACTGCCAAGAGGGTGAAGGTCTGTTTTTCTGTCAGCCGAGGACAGAAGCCATGTGTGTTGTTGCTGGATACGGACACTTTTTACCATTTGGAGGTGTCCCATTTGACCTCCAGAGCAGCTGCACTCTTCATCTGGCAACTACTGAGTGTGGAGGAGATGAGGATGGATTTGGGGGACTGGACAGTGCAGAGGAGGTTCTGGCAGGATTGCCCAGGTTCCAACTCTCGGCACGTAATGAGGAGAGAGACACAGGCCAGGCTATATGGCCGCGAGGATTTGTTCTGGAGGTCTATGGATATGAGATCGAGGTCTTGCGAAGCTTCAAACACACAGTCACGGTAAGAAGATTTGGCAGACAGATTGTTCAGGGGAAGGCATCAATATTGTGAATAATGTTAATGTTATTCTAAACAGGTTCATGAGTATTTTGTTTAAAGCCTGCGTAAAGAGTCATACAGCCTAATCTTAAAGATATCCTGTTCTTATTGTTTCCAATGTGTACAAATATGATCCAGCAGCCCAAACTAATTTGAATCTTTGCAAAATTCTACACCTGCACTGCAATAGATAGCCACTGATCAACTTGCTTCTGCTGCTACTTGGCCATTTACTTGAGTGACAGAAATTCTATAAATCGCAATAATTAATTTGTAATTCTAGAACACAATGAATCTACACTTTTTGAAGGTTAAGCTCCTCATTTGTATGACACAAAGTTATTTTTAATCAACCAGACAGAAGAGCTCAACAAAGGGGTACATTCCGATTTTTCAGGTGTGGAGTATAGGATTACAGCCAGCATCTGTTAGCATATTGGAGCAGATTCAAAGGAACACTTACAAGTGAGTGACATCTGGAATGAGTTCACAAAACCACCTAAAGATCTTAGGAACTTTAGATCAAATAAAGATTGAGAGGAGAAGAAAACCAAGATAGAGAATGAGAGACAGAGTGAATCATCAAGAAACTAGCTTTTGAACTTTGTTAAGTGTAGATAGACAATGAACAAGATATGGATAAAGAGGACATGGAGGGAAAGAGATAAGTAGCAAAGACAGGGGATGAGACAGAAAGGATTGAAATGTGTACAAAAGAGTTTTGAAGTACATTAAGGAAACAAATGTGATGAAGAATTCTGAGTATTTCTTGCTCTCTTTTAGGTGAATAAAGAGCGCCTGTACTTGCCATTAAAACTTGGTCCTGGGAAGGTTAACATCTACAACCTGGGTCTCCAGTTATTTGTGGAGACAGACTTTGGCCTGAAGGTAGAGTGCAAATCAGAAAGTCATACACAAACCAATGACCACCAAAACACATTCACAGAAAAAGCTATAGAACCCTACCATTGCAGTGATTATAATGATTATTATCAGAGTCAAGTAGCTTCCATCTACTAGAATGGGGAAAGACTGAAATCCCAAAAAACATTGGTCAAGATTACAAGCAAATAACATATTTAAAATCAGCAAAACAATATGTGCTTCTTAAGCTCAGATCCTGCTAAAGCATTTTATTTCCAAGCTGGTCCAGCTAATGTGCATGCACATTCTCTATGAAAATTGACAGGCGATGACTCTTTTAAATGTCAGGCAGGACTTCCATTCCTATGTAACCATTTCTCTCATTCATTAGTATACATGTGACCTGAACCATCCTATCCAGTCTCTGTTATTATACATTTTTTGAAGATGTTTAATACAGTATCTCCATATCCCCATACAGGTGGCTTTTGACTGGAACACTCTACTGCTCCTCACACTGCCTCGCAGTCTCTTTAACGCCACCTGTGGGCTCTGCCAAGGACTGCCAATTTCTGGCCCAGCGCTCAGTGTTACCGAATGGGGTATGGCATGGGCAGCCCGTGATACCTTCTGCCAGGTGGGATGTGGTGACTCTTGCCCCCGCTGTGGATTGGTTGAGAGAGGTTTGGCTGCTGAGGTTCCCGCCCAAGTAACCAATGATGTTAGTGGCACTGACAAGGAGAGTGGCAACCCAGGCAGCCGTTTCCACTTTGCTGAAGGGCTGTATGTGTATACTGAACCTGAGGCGGTGAGATTGTGCGGTCTTATAATAGATCGTGGAGGTGTGTTTGCACGCTGTCACAGCAAAGTAGCACCAGCGTATTTCTACCAGAGCTGTCTGCTGGATACATGTGTGGACCAAGGTGCAAGGGAGAGCATCTGTAATTGGCTACAGATTTATGCCAGTACCTGTCAGACACAAGGAGTGTCTGTAACTGGCTGGAAAACTTCAACACCCTGTGGTGAGAATAATTTTTTTTTTCTGTTGTCACAATATTCTTAGGCATGATAATTAGTGGTGCTTCCTAAGGCAAGCATCACTAATTATTATTGTTTATACTTAGGATTAGGAGTTTCTAACTTGCCCCACACATTTGTACTATGGATATGAATGATACCTTAAAGTGTGCGGCTTAGTGAGGAGAATTGTGCTATTGCGCTTCTCAACGATCAGACTAAAGCTTTTTGCTTGGGAGACCATAAAACAAAAAAATAACTCACATAGACTTACATTGCAGTAAGGACCCACGCAATATCTAAGGTACAGAATGTCATTAAGACTTGGGGTTGGGCTTTTTTTTTTACTTGGGCTAGTAAGCAACCAGCCAGAACACCCTAGCAACCACCTATCAATGCCCTAGCAAACAGCTAGAACACTCTTGCAACCCCATAGCAACACCCTGGCAACCTCCCAGACCACCCTTGCTCAAACAGGCTAGCACCCCTCAGATTTCAGTTTCACAGTTTCTTCATAAATGTAAAAAGTTGGTGTTAAAAATAATAAAATTGCTTCCTGGGTGTGAGAGAAAATTATTGAATAACTGAGGAGGCTGTGAGGAATTGTTTGATTAAATTGCATTTATAAACATATTTTACCATTTACACAAAACTATTGTTGCACTTCAAGAGCTGACATGAGAAGGCCATACCAAAATCCCGTTATGCCTGGTGCTATGCTGACTTACTGCAAACTATGGCTTAATTTTAAAAAAATCTGTTTAGCTAACACAGAAACTACAGGACACTTTATCACACTCAAAGTCCCATGAATGCCACACATTCATATAAGCCCTTTACAGTGAAATACAATACATCCTTCTTCTGGAGAAATTCTCCCATCCAATGAACTCATCTTGTTCTGCCCTCTCTCTCTGTGTGTGTTTGTGTGTGTGTGTGCCCAGTGCTGCCGTGCCCCGTGAACAGCCACTATTCCAGCTGTGTGATGGTTTGCCAGCCGCAGTGTACACCTGCACGTGTGCAGAGGGACTGTAACCAGTTTAACTGCGTTGAAGGATGCCAGTGTGACCAGGGCTATGTGCTAAATGGCAAGAGCTGTATCCTCAGTCAGAACTGTGGATGCTACATGGATGGTAAATACTATGAGGTGAGACAGGATGTTGAAAAATTGGAAAAGGTCAAAACCCAAAATGGGAGGGGCCTGGGTAGCTCTTCGAGTAAAGATGCTGACTACCAACCCTTGGAGTCATGAGTTTGAATCAAGGGCATGCAGAGTGACTCCAGCCAGGTCTCCTAAGCAACCAAATTGGCCCGGTTGGTAGGGAGGGTAGAGTCACATGGGGTAACCTCCTCATGGTCGCAATAATTTGGTTCTCGCTCTCGTAGGGGTGCATGGTGAGTTGTGCATGAATGCCACGGAGAATAGCGCAAAGCCTTCACACACGCTTTGTCTCTGCGGTAACGCACTCAACAAGCCACGTGATAAGATGCGTGGATTGACGACTCATCCTCCGCCTCACAAAAAATATATACTGGCGGCAAAAAGTTTGGAATAATGTACAGATTTTGCTCTTATGGAAAGAAATAGGCACTTTTATTCACCAAAGTGGTATTCAACTGATCACAATGTACAGTCAGAACATTAATAACTTATTAAAAATTACTATTACATTTTGAAAGAAATGTTTCTTAAACTACTTCAAAGAGTTCTCATCAAAAAATCCTCCACGTGCAGCAATGACAGCTTTGCAGATCCTTGATATTCTAGCTGTCAGTTTGTCCTGATATTCAGGAGACATTTCACCCCACACTTGCCATAGATGTGACTGTCTTGTCTGGCTTACAGTCACCTTACAGTCTACTAACATGACTATATTCAACAAGAAGCTAAATTCAACACTGACCTCCCTTGTGCTTCCTAGATATGGCTTGGGTACAGCCTTCAATGTAAATCTATGGGATTTTTTGCCCATTATAGGCCTTAATCACAGTCCGCGTGTCATCACATCCGGCTCCAATTTGTAGGGTAATCAAACTTCCGCCCATTTATCTGTCTATCAACAGTTTTCCTGAGCAACCACTGGGAGGCGCTATGATGGTTCTAACTGCCTGTTTTCTGTTTGTGATCTCGACAGACAATGTAAAACTAATTGAAGATTCAGAAGGAGACATTACAGTCTAGCTGATCCCACAAATGCTCAGTGGGGTTAAGATCCATAACACTCTTTTCTGATTATTTGTTGTCCAATGCTTTTTCTTTGCAATTCTCCCCATAAGTCCTGCACCCCTGACTCTTTTCTTTTGTACATGAAACTGGTGTTGAGCAGGTAGAATTCAATGAAGCTGTCAGCTGAGGACATGTGAGGCATCTATTTCTCAAACTAGAGACTCTGATGTACTTATCCTCTTGTTTAGTTGTACATCTGGCCTTCCACATCTCTTTCTGTGCTTGTTAGAGTCAGTTGTGCTTTGTCTTTGAAGACTGTAGTGTACACCTTTGTATGAAATCTTCATTTTTTTGGTAATTTCAAGCATTGTATCGCCTTCATTTCTCAAAACAATGATTGACTGACGAGTTTCTAGAGAAAGCTGTTTCTTTTTTGCCATTTGTGACCTAATATTGACCTTAAGACATGCCAGTCTATTGCACAATGTGGCAACTCAAAAACAAACAAAAAGACAATGTTAAAGGTGGGGTATGTGATTTTCTTTTTTGACCATTTTTTCAAAATAACTTGAAATCCTATTCCTAACCCACTTACTGGCTGTAAATTAGAAGCACTGAAATGAAAATTAAGCAATTTAATCATCTGTGGAACGGGCAGGACTCGAAAAACTCCAGCCAATCATTTTCAAGACCATCTAGAATCATTGGACAGAAAATGTGTCAATCAAACGGTCGTACCATGCCCCCTCCCCCACCACCCTGGCGCGCGTGTCCCGTTCGTACGCATACTCAAAGCTTGTGACCCAGTAACAGGAAGCGATTGTATTTATGTATGGAGAATAGAGCTTTTATAGTGCTAGTGGGGTTGTTCCACATTTCTATGAATCCTGTTTTGAATAGAAGACCGCTGTACAGACGCCAGGGCTGGCTATGTTCTTTTTTTTTACAGTTATGAGAAAATCAGCTCTACACCTTTCAAGAGTGGTATGCGAACCCCTCCTCCTGCTGTGTCAACAATTTGCTCTGAAAAATTGTCTGACAGGTGAATGCACTGTTTGACTAGTGAGTCTAGAACACTGCGCATCTGAGTTTTCGCTCGTGCATGATTGTGCGTCCATGTTTTTCGAATGGGTGGAGTCAGGGCCAGCGTTGGAGGAGAGAAGGTAGGACCTTAGAGTTGTGTATTTTCAAAATCTGCCGGCCGTTTTGCAAATCACATACCCCACCTTTAAACTTAATTTAATGAACCAAATAGTTATATGTAATAGTAATGTCCTGACTATAATTTGTGATCAGTTGAATGCCACTTTGGTGAATTAAAGTACCAAATTCTTTCTAAACTTCCAAACTTTTGTCCGCCAGTGAATATATTTTGAGTAAAGATTATAAAGTGTATGAGCAATAATAATGATCACTAATGAATTTTTATATAATCTCCAGGTATGTTATAAGATCCATTTAATAATGTTCAAAAAAGGAAACATTTCTACCCCAGAGTCTGATAACAGAAAATAACTGGTTTAATCTTGTAAATGTTGAGTTATATCATCATGGTTTGAGTGCAATGATTGGGGATGCATTTACTGGTGAGCAAGTGCAATTTAAATAAATGTCCCTGTGTCGACAACTGTATTGTACTTAAAGTACAAACAGGAGATTAACATGCTGCTACAGTGAAAACAATGACATTTAAGACTTAAACACAGTCTCTTTGGACTTGAGTTGAGCACATTAGTCCTCTGGAAGTAACCTGAACAGTGTGCAGCTCCTCATGAACTGGGGAAACTTTACACTGATAATCGCCTTGCTCAGATACTATTATACATTCAAGTGGAAGATCACACACACTGTGAAGTGCTGTGTTAAGTCAAAAAAACAATTTAAATGGCTGATGTTTACTGTTAAGTGCGTCTATGTTAATTTTATTTTATAATAAATGACGATCATCTATCCATCTTTTTCCTTAACGTGGAAATGTTCCACGGTTTGCCTGTTTTCAATTTCCAGTCTCCAGTGTTTTCACCCACATGAGCGTTTATTCTTAGCTGGTAAAGTATAAAAAAAATTTAGAAGTTGTCAAAAAACATGTGAATCTATAGTGCTTATACTTAACAGAGTCGAGATTACCTCACCTGAGTTGATGACATGAAGCGATGGTCCGAGGATAGTTACGTTGATATCATTAACTACTTTGAGTAGCCAAGTAACCAAGTTGAGCGTGAAATTAATTTGTACTCCAAATAACACTTAAATGGTTGTTGTTCTCCTTCTGAATCGCTGGTTTAAATTAGTTTTACATCGTCTGTCGAGATCACAAACAGAAAACAGGCAGTTAGAATCATCATAGCGCCTCCCAGTGGTTGCTCAGGAAAACTGTTGATAGACAGATAAATGGGCGGAAGTTTGATTACCCTACAAATTGGAGCCGGATGTGATGACACGTGGACTGTGATTAAGGCCTATAATGGGCAAAAAATCCCATAGATTTACATTGAAGGCTGTACCCAAGCCATATCTAGGAAGCACAAGGGGGAGGTCAGTTTTGAATTTAGCTTCTTGTTGATTATAGTCATGTTAGTAGGTTTGTTCCATTATCTTGCTCTCTGTCTCTCACAGCCTAAGCAGTTATTCTGGAACAGTGACTGCACCAAGCGCTGTCAGTGTATTGGACGGAATCTTATTCAGTGTGACCCACGGCGATGTAAAGCAGAGGAAGAGTGTGTTCTACGTCATGGTGTTAGAGGATGCTTTGCCCGACGTAACCAGCACTGTGTGGCATCAGGCGGTGGCGTATTCCGTACGTTTGATGGTGCCTATCTTCGTTTACCTGCCTCATGTTCCTTTGTTCTTTCAACCATCTGTCACAAGCTACCAGAGTTATCTTTTCAGCTCATAGCCAATTTTGACAAGTGGAGTATGCCCAACCTCACCACAATCTCTCATGCCTACCTCTACATCAACGAGGAGAACATTCTCATCTCAGGAAGCACAGTCAAGGTAAGGTTCCACAAGTCATAATACTCCTGATGTTTAGGACAAGAGATCTGGTGAAAATTGTATGGTTGTCACGAATTGTTTAGGAGAATGTGTAAACCATGCAGAAATAGGTAAGGCCAAAAATTCTCATCATTTACTCACCCTCATGCCACTCCAGATGTGTATGACTTTCTTCTCCTGAACACAAACAAAGATTTTTAGAAGAATATCTCGGCTCTGTAGGTCCAGTGAATGGTGACCAGAATTTTGATTGTCCAAAAAGCACATAAACTCAGCATAAAAGTAATCCATATAACTCCAGTGGTTAAATCCATGTCTTCAGAAGTGATGATATAGGTGTGGGTGGACACAGATACATTTATAATTCCTTTTTTTCTATAAATCTCCACTTGAACTTTCACTTTCTTCTTCTTGTGTTTTTGTTGTTTTGCATTCTTCATGCATATTGCCACCTACAGTACTGGGCAAGGATGAGAATTTAAAGTAATAAGGACTTACATATTGATGTGCTTCTCACCCACACCTTTCATATAGCTTCAGAAGACTTTGATTAACCACTGGGGTCTTATGAATTAATTTTATGCTGCCTTTATGTACCTTTTGGAGCTTCAAAGTTTTGGCCACCATTCACTTGCATTGAATGGACCTACAGAGCTGAGAAATTCTTCTTTGGAATGGCATAAGGGTGAGTAAACGATGAGAGAATAAAGTTTTTTTTGGGTGAACTATTCCTTTAAGCATTTGATACAATACACTCATTGTGTATGTGTACATACAGTGTTTTTTCACTGTTCTTTTTGGGTGGATGGCGAGATGGAAACCCTTGTTCTTTAAAATGCGGGATTCTCTTGCAATATTGATACACTGTATTTTGTCCTGCTGTGATCTTAACCTACCCTCTCCCTATTCCTGGTAGCTGAAAATGAATGTACTAAAAGTAGATAGTAGACACCTAATATAAAGTGGGACCAAATTATAATGTAATGATTAAGACATGTTTACCAGCTAAATGCTTAAGCGTTTTCCTCTTTTACCTCAGGTAAATGGTACACCCGTGTCCGTACCTTTTGTCACAGGTCTGATGACACGAGTGTCCACATCCGAGGGATTCCTGGTAATTGACACTGCCCAGGACATCCAAGTGCGTTATAACCGATTCAACACCCTCAGCATCACCATGGGCCCACGGCTGCAGAACAAGGTGTGTGGACTGTGTGGAAACTTTAATGGGGACCCCACCGATGATTACATCACTTCTCGAGGCAAACCTGCCGTCAGTGCATTGGAACTCGCTCAGAGCTGGAAAACCAATGGCATGCAGAACAGGTTAGAATTAAAAGTGTGTCTTAACATTTGTAGGGATGTAGTCATTCATTTATTATATCTCAAATAAATGAAGTGATACTAACCATTTAGTAAAGGAATATTCAGGATTAAACACAACTTAAAGGAATAGTTCTCCTAAAAAATAAATAAATACATAAATAATGTCATAATTTACCCTCATGTTATTCTAAACCCATGTGATTTTCTTTCTTCTGCATGTAGATGGCAGCGTAAAGTGATTTAGCTTTCAAGCTTAAATAGGTTTTGGTGAAAGACAACACTGAATTATAAAAAAGTATTTATTCAGTGAAGATCTTGAAGTCTGTTGCATGCTCATAAGAGATCATGAGAGAAGCTTTTTCTTGAAAAAACTGAATTGAATCTGGGTTACAGTTATGTACTTACAATGGAAGTTATTGGAGCTTATCCGTAAACGTTAAAATACTGTTTAAAAAGTATAGCCGCAAGATGAAAACTAGACAAGTGTTGGTTTTTTTTTCCCTTTTTCTCCCAATTTGCAATGCCCAAATCCCAATGTGCTTTTTAAGTCCCTGTAATCTCCTCCTCTCCGTTTTTCTTTCTCCCTGCCTCTTATTTTCTCTCCTCCTCTACCTGACTCTTGTTTGTAGCTGTGATGAGACTCAGTACGTGGCACTGGCTCAGTCCTGTGATAATACAGCAATATCAGAGCTCCAGGGAGAGGACAACTGTCTGAAACTCACAGATTTGAAAGGTTTCTTCCAGCCCTGCCATGGCCTGCTGGACCCCCTCCCCTTTTACCAGTCCTGTTATCTGGACGGCTGCTACAACCACCGTAGGGCCCAGGTGTGCGGCTCTATGGCAGCCTACGCTGAGGCCTGCCGTTCTTTTGGCACGCTCACTACCAAGTGGATTGCCCAGGAGAACTGCTGTAAGGGGACACTGCCACCTACAGGATAAGATAGACAAGAGGTGTAGGGGCAAAATGTCAGGGAGGGTGCAGAGAGGGAGGGGAAAAGGCAGTGAAGAGGGTTTTAAAAAGTTGAGGGGAGGGAAATAGTTTGAGGAACTTGAATTTATATTGATTATACATGCATGCAAATGCATTCACGTTCCTTACTGATTCTTGAGACAAGGGACAAAGATTGTTTGAAATCTGAGTTTGTTTAAAATTAAATTGAAATGGATTTATTTGTATACAAGTTCTCAGCTCACAATCCATGTAAGGAAACAGGTTTTTTTTGTGAAAATTGACACTTATTCACTTCATAGCTTACATTTTACTGTAATTTGTGTCAACTCCATCAGACACACTAAAAAGCATGCAGTTTTAATTAAATCCTTCCAACAATTGTATAGTCTTTAATTATCTAATAATTGTATTCAGTAAAGGAGTTAAGTTAGAAAATAAATGTAATATTTTTCCAGCTTTACCATGTGTTGTACGCTTGAGCCATTTTATTTTCGTCAGTTAAAGTTACCTCTATAACCTATATAAATCATACCAGACCATGTGTCCTACTGCTGCGTCCACCATGAGCAGGAAGTGGAAAGGGGTACTCAGAGTTATAGCTTACCATGATATTGTCTGATTTATTCAGGATTATAAACAAAATCTTACGGAGTTGAGACAAAGTGAGGTCACAACTTTGATCTTCCAACTTTGGAATCTTACAGATTCCTAGCTTCGTTTAATATTTATATTGATATGACTCTGTAGCATTTTTAAACGCTTTGTTTGGCAGTTTAACATCGTGACCTCTTGCTGAGGACAGGTTAAGTTACATGTGCATGCATTACATGTGCATGCATGTCATGCATTTTAAAGAATTCTAATTAAATTATTTAAAAATATAAGTAATGACTGCCCTGAGTATACACATTCCCTTTAGATTTAACTTTTCCAGTTTTTTATTATTATGAATTTCTTAGTTTTTAACATTAAGAGGACTTTTGTATGCAAGACATGTTTTGTCCCTTATCTCAAGAATCAGTCTCCGTTGTTTGTGTGAATGTGAGTGTGTACTGAATGGGTCCGTATGCACATGCTTGTGCATGTCTGTGTGCTAACTTTGTACCTGGACCTGTCTTTAGCAGAATGGATCTATGACCCCTGTGCAGGAGAGATCTGCTCGAACACCACATGTGAGCAAGAGAATGGAGGAGATCTGTGTGGCTGCCCTGAACTACCCAGTACTGACTTTAGTAAGTAAAAAAAGCCCTTCTGTGACATGACATTCTGTGGCAGAAATTCACACAAAAAAAAGTTACAATAATAAGCTCTTTGTCTTTCAAATTTAGCAGAGTTTCTAAACCATTTAATTAATGGATTTGCAAAAGCAAGTATCACTGTGACTATTGCTCATATGTATGCTTAAGGATTTGAACAATGCCCCAAATTTTAAGTATATTAAAGGAATTTACTGAGTTCAATTCCAGTTAAGCTCTATCGACAGAATTTGTGTAATGTTAATTAACAAAAATGATTTTGACTTATCCTTTTCTTAAATAAAAGAGTTTACAGTGAGGCGCACACAATGAAAGTTAGTGCCAATTCAACAAATGTTTGAGGGTTTAAAGGCAGAAATGTGAAGCTTATAATTTTATAAAAGTACTTACATTAATTATTCTGTTAGAACTCATGTATTATTTGAGCTGTAAAGCTGTTTAAATCATCATTTATACAGTCGTTTTAGGGTTTACAGCATTATGTCGTCATGGCAACGAAGTTGTAAAATTGGATATAACGTTACAAAAAAGTTACTAAGTCATTTTCTCACACTAAAATCATGATAATACTTGTATTGTTTTTCTTGTGGTTATATTTTTGAAACGGCAATTATTGGCCCCATTCACTTCCATTGTAAGAGCCGCATGATTTTGCTTTTTTATAGAAAAGGAGGGAAGAGTCGAAATTGTTTTGGTAATCAGCATTATGCCACAAATCCTGTCGATTGAGCTTAACTTGTACTGAATCTGTAATATTCCTTTACATTTTCGTCAGACATGAATGGCACATCAAATTGTGCGGCTTGTTGAGGAGAGATGTTCTATTACTTATTTGCTATTAAACGATAGCACGGTAGCCCTATTGGATGATAAAAAGGGCAACAAAAATCCCATAGACATGCATTAAAGAATGGACATGAACTATCTAGGGCCCAGACTATGATAGGGACTTGGGGGTGCGCTCTTTTGACCACCCAGAACACCCTAGCAACTGCATTGCAATGCACTAACAACCATTCAGAACTGCATAGCAACCACATAGTAACTGCCCTTGCATTGTGGTGGCAGTTTTGCACAGGCACGCTCTACTTACATTTTCTAAAGAAAATGTACAAATGTTGTTGTCTTTTCTGTTTTGGTAATTGCCAAAATAAAAGTCAACATTTTGAAATGAACTTTATTTGATTAACCATTGAAAGACAATAAAGATCCTCTTTTTGCCAACTTTCTCATTGTGATGTAGGTGAGGATGATATCATCAAGGCAGAGGTGAACTGTAAGCATGCTCAGATGGAGGTTTCCATCTCTAAGTGTCGCCTGTTCCAGTTGGGCTTTGAGAGGGAGGATGTACGAATTAACGACCAGCACTGTGCTGGCATCGAGGGAGAGGATTTCATCTCCTTCCACATCAACAATACCAAAGGACACTGTGGCTCTATTGTACAGGTGAACATGTCCCTTCTCTTTCTCATTAACAAAGGTTCAAGAACAGACAGTGTAGTTCTTGAAACAGAAGTCTCAGCTTTGCCTCTTGGGAAAGACTGGAAAGTACGTAGCCTTGGAGTCCAAAACAAATGTGTGTAGTCATGAGTTGTAGTCATAGTGTCTCAAAACCTAGCGAGTTGCCTACTTTGATATCTTTTGGGCAAAACAGACACAGCTGATGTGAAGGCTGTCTCAAATTTTAGATAGCAAAATTATATATTTTGATTTTTTTCTCAAAATGATGCCAAGTGTACCGTCTGAAAAATGTCCATCCAATATGGCAGACAAAACTGACGGAAATGTTGTTTATAAATATTTTTTCAGTAATGGGAATTTTAGATTGGAAGACATTCTACCTAATTATGTAGCCTATTTATTATATAAGCTATGTTTCTTATACTGCTTATTTGAGAGGTTTATGCTTATTTGGGAATCGTTCATGCATATCATCAGGGAGCGTTTATGGCAAGCCGAATTGGCTTTTAATCATTCGCAGGAGATTTTCACAAGTTAAAATGCAAAATCATTATATCAGGAATATAATCACAACTAGTGAAAGTGCTCATTTTTTATATCAGAAATTACATACAAATGAAAATACATTTAAATACATTTACAAAATGTGCCTTTTCACTAGTGAATGGATTTCACTTATGAATGGATATTTGCACTAGCAACAATGTCATTATGGATAAAAAAAAACTTTACTGGTAAGAAGTGCTTTGCTCATATGTGAAATTAGAATTTCAACTAGTAAGAAATGTGTTTTATGTATCTGTAATTGTGTTTTGAATAGGAGTGAATGACAGATGTGAAATTCTACTAGTGAAAATGCAGTTAAAGATATCAAGAATTTGTTTTTACTTGCAGAGATTTTTTATATCAAGAATGTGTACATTATCACTACAAGAGTGATAATGTAATTTTTTATGTCAAAAATTGATGTGCAAATATAATTAGTGATAAAAAAATTGCACTTTTACTAATTTATGTTAACAAGAATTAGCATTTTAACTTGTAAAAATGTAATTGTTAATATCAATAATTAATAACCTGCACATGATTAAAAGTCAGTTCGATTTGCCATAACCTTATCTCCTATCATTATCTCCTTCAGGTCCCGTGAGGAGCGCTATTTATGTTGTGCTTAAATGAATAGTTCACACAAATATAAAAATCCTCTTATCATTTACTCACCCCGGTGTGTATTCTGTATTCTGCTGAGCACAAACAAAGATTTTTAGAAGAATATCTCAGTTCTGTAGCTCCATACAATGCAAGTGAATAGTGACCAAAATTGTTAAGCTCCAAAAGCACATAAAGGCAGCATAAAAGTAATTCATAAAACTCCAGTGAATCCATGTCTTCACAAGCAACATGATAAGTTTGGGTGAGCAACAGATCAATAATTAAGTTATTTATTACTATAAATCTCCACTTTCACATTCTTTTCTTTTGTTATTGGAGATTCACATTCTTCTTGCATTTTGCCATCTACTGGGCGGGGTGAAGAATTGAAAGGATTAGAACTAGTTCAACAACTAGAAATATTATTAAATGTTGATCTGTTTCTCACCCGCACCTTTCAAATCGCTTATGAATACATGGTTTAACCACTAGAGACATACTGTATGGATTGGCTTTATGTGCTTTTTGGAGCTTCAACATGTTGGTACCCGTTCACTTGAATTGTGACGACTGACAGAGCTGAAATATTCTTCCAAAAATCTTTGTTTGTGTTCTGCTGAAGAAAGAATGTCAAAAACAGCTTGGATAACATAAGGGTGAGTAAATGAGAGAATTTGTATTTTTTGGTGAACCATTCCTTTAAGTGACTGTCGAGCACTTCCTAAATCAGTTATTTAAGAAGTAGTAAGTGGTATTTACGTAGACAGCTGCTTTTGTAGGCGGTAGGCAGTGAGTCATCTTTTTAAATCCTGTCCACGTTTTAACACAACTTTTTTATTTTTTACAAATGATCCTGCTCTCCTAATAGCTTTTAAAGAAAAAGTGTCAAATATACACAATGGACATGTAATTTACAGATTTAACAGAACAGCTCATATTCTTCTCATTATGGTTAATTACATTTCATGCTCACTTATTGTGCCTGTCTGCTTGGCTACTGTACAATACAGTAATCTCTCTGTAATTAACTTCAGATTAACTTTATGTGTACGTGCATGTCTGTGTATTTGTGAGTTCAGTCCAATGGAACACACATAATGTACAAGAACACAGTGTGGATTGAGAGTGTGAACAACACAGGGAATGTGATCACACGTGATAAGACGATCAACGTGGAGTTCTCCTGTGCTTATGAATTGGACATAAAGATCTCCCTGGAGACAGTACTGAAGCCCATGCTCAGGTAAGCTGTTAGACAGAAGTCACCGTGGTATTACCATGTTACCATTACCATGTTACCTTAGTAATATCATGCTTTTTGGACACCATGACCCCATGTAATTCTTTGATGTACCTTGGAGTACCATGTCAATACCATATATACAGAATGCATATGGTCAGCAGCATGCAGTACCATGGCGTATTTTTAATGATCTTGGTGTTACTATCTGTTGCCATCTCAGTACCAAAGTACCACCACAGTACTTTTTTGTAAGAGACTAAATAAATAACAAACACAACAGATAACAAATAAACAAGATAATATCATTTTACATGTATATTTTAACATCTAAAAGTTGGATGCTGCAGAGATCGAACAGATGATTAAGACAATAACTCTCTCTCTTTCTCTCTGGTGTCTACAGTGTAATAAACCTCACCTTGCCAACCCAAGAGGGCAACTTCATCACGAAAATGGCACTGTATAAGAACTCCTCGTACCGGCATCCATACAGGGAGGGTGAGGTGGTGCTAAGCACCAGAGACATCTTGTTTGTGGGGGTGTTCGTGGAAGGAGCAGATGATAAACAGCTTATTCTCATAGTCAACATGTGCTGGGCTACACCATCTCGTTATAGCAGTGATCGCCTTCGTTATATTATCATAGAGAGAGGGTAAGGAAATACTGTAGCTTAAAATGGTTAGTTTACTCAAAAAGCTAAATCCTGTCATTTACTCACCATGATCATCATGTCATTCCAAACTTAAATTATTTTTTTGGAACACAAAAATAGAAATTTTGCATAATGTTCACGCTGCCCTTTTACATATAATGAAAGTGAGAGGGGATGGTTAATATCTTAAAAGCACCATAAAAGTTTCATAAAAGTCAATGGGACATGTACTACAGTATATTCCAAGTGTTCTGAGGCCATTTGGTAGCCAAAAAGAAAATCTTCCCTTCAAAAATGAAGATGCATCACTCATGCCAGATTTGATGTCAGATGGCAAATAACACTGAGTAACTGATAGTGCTACAGAAATTTTGAAGTTTGTGAGATGCCGGTGGGGAAGATTATTGTAAAAGAGCTCTGTGAACATTCTTCAAAACATTTCCTTTTGTATTCCATGGAAAAAAGAATGTCTTAAAGGAATAGTTCACCAAAAAATGAATATTCTATAATTATTTACTCGCCCTCATGCCATCCTAGATGTATATGACTTTCTTCTGCTGAACACAAATAACATTTTTTAGAAGAATATCAGTTCTGTAGGCCCATTCAAACTTTGAAGCTCCAAAAATACATAAAGGAATAAAAGTAATCTATAAGACTCCAGTGGTTTAATCTATGTCCTCTGAAGCTATCCAATCAATTTTGGGTGAGAAACAACCAAAATATAAGCAGTCTTAGTAGTGATCATGATTTCAAGCTCGATTATACTTCCTATAGCACTATCTAGCACTTTGTGCATGTGTCAAGCGCACTAGGAAGTGTAATTGAGTTTGAAATCATGATCGTGCCTAGACATTGTGTTCTCACCCATCACCGATTATATCGCTTCAGAAAACATTGATCAAACCACTGGAGTCTTATGGATTACTTTTATGCTGCCTTTATGTGATTTTTGGAGCTTCAAATTTTAGTCACCATTCACTTGCATTGTATGCGCCTACAGAGCTAAAATATTCTTCTAAAATCTTTGTGTGCAGCAGAGGGAAAATAAATCACACATCTGGAGTGGCATGAGGGCGAGTTAATGATGAGAGAATTTACATTTTTGATTGAACGGTCCTTTAAGGCTTTGGAAAACATAAGTGTGAGTAAATATTTATGGAATTTTCCTTTGTGGGCAAACTTTTTCTTTAACACTATACATATAGGCCCAAAATCTGCTTACCACTGAATACATTTTTTTTTAACTGCAGACTCTTGAAAAAATTAGATCCGTCCACACCTCATCTATGAGTTACAGTACACCAGCACTCTCATCACATGACTCTGTTGTTCTAGGTGTCCTAACATCAAGGATAACACTATAGGCATGGCTGAGAACGGAGTGTCCCTCACCTGTCGCTTTCACGTCACCGTCTTTAAGTTCATTGGTGATTATGATGAGGTGCATTTGCACTGTGATGTCTCTCTTTGTGACTCAGAGACCAATGCCTGCAAAGTGGTGAGACCATGTGCACACACACACACACACACACAGAAAAACACCTTTTTAATTAATCCATTCATTTAGACAATAAAGACAGGAAATGATTAAGAGAAGGGATGGGGAGTGGGATCGATACATGACATTACTTGCTTTTACAGAATTGCCCACACAACAAACGAAGTTACACAGATTACAGTCAGCATAAAGAACAGATCCTATCAGTGGGACCAATCAGAAGAAGAGGTATGGAGGATATTTCAGATTTGTGCATGTGTGTATTGCATGACTGTGTGTGTGTGCGCGCGCATACGCGCAATATTTATGTACTTACAGATGAAAATGGTGCGATCAATAAGATGTGGGTGTGCAGTATAATTGAATGTTTTGTGTATGTTTGCATTAGCAGGGTGATAACAGATGTAACCATGAGTGTTTTTGTTTGGTTCAGATTCAGATTGGTGTGAAGAGGATAATGGTGGCTGTGAGCAGATTTGTACGAGTCAAGTAACAGGTTCTGTTTGTAGCTGTGTGACAGGAATGCTGCAAAGAGATGGGAAGAGCTGCCGAGGTAAAACACAAGCACACAAATGCACATCTGAAATTATTTGCTACTTTAACAATTTTATAATAAGTTAACATTTTTATCAACAGATTTTCTTTAAAGGTTAAGCGAGTTATTTTTGTACCACTAGCGGCTCCAATAAGAATAGCAAAATAATGATTGTTTCAAATCAGGTCTCCTAAACACTCATACTGCCCCTTTCACCCTGCCCCGTCTTCCATTGTTCAGACAAACTAGTAAATTCCCAGCTAATCGTCTTTTTACAGATAGTCCCTGAGTCCTAGACTTATGCCATTGGTTGAGATGACATGTTGGGCCACTGAAACAAACAGAATATTGTTTTGAAAGCGCTATAGAGCCACAGAGTTGACACTCTTCTGGGAAATGAAACTACTAAGTGCTCAGCACCTTAAACAGGGATAGGAGAAAGTATTTTTAAAGGGATAGTTCACCCAAAAATTTTTAATTCTCTCATCATTTACTCACCCTCATGCTATCCCCGATGTGCATGACTTTTTTTCTTCAGCAGAATCCAAATTCTAAAAGATTTTTAGAAAAATATCTCAGCTCTGTAGGTCCATACAATGCAAGTGAATGGTGATCAGACCTTTTTGAAGCTCCAAAAATCACATAAAGGAATCATAAAAGTAATTCATAAGAATCCAGTGTTTAAATCCATGTCTTCAGAATTGAAGATAATAGATGTGAGTGAGAAACAAATCAATATTTAAGTCCTTTTTTTTTTTTTTTTACTCAATTTTCAGATGTGAACGTGAAAATAAACAGGCATCACATGTGTCTTTCAGATGTAAAAGTGAAAGTGGAGATTTAGAGTAGAAAATGAATTTTTATCTGTTTCTCACCCACACCTATTATATCGCTTCTGAAGATATGTATTAAACCACTAGAGTCGTATGGATTCGTTTTTATGTTTTCCTTTGTGATTTTTGGAGCTACAAATTTCTGGTCACCATTCACTTGCATTGTATGGATCTTCAGAGCTCAGATATATATTTCTAAAAATCTATGTTTGTGTTCTGCTGAAGAATCATAAACATATGAGATGGCATAAAGGTGAGTAAATAAGCAAATAAAATTTTTTGGTTGAACTAACCATTTAACATGAAAATTAAACACTTCACCTTTAAATGCAGGCAGCTAACATCTGGAAATAGAGCTGTTCAGGTTATAGTCCAAAAGCGAGAAGAGAATTAGCATAGGTTCCATCTGGTTGGATGAATGGCAGTTTTTATGATGGCAGTTTTTGGATTTATGAGTAAAATAAGGTCTGTGTGCATGGTAAACATTTCTTTAAGTCACTTAGACATTTTGTTCTACAACAAAATAAGAATTATACACAGTCATACCCAAATGTTGATTTTGAAGCTGCCGTGTTTATTGCTAACAAGTTGCAAGATAAGAACTACAACGGTTTTCCATTTCGTCAGACACATTCCCTCACATGCTTCTGGTATTTGTAGTCCTTATCTAGCAATTTGTTTGCAACATCCTTTTTTTTTTTTTTTAAACGCGGTGGCTTAAAAATTCAAGTTTGAGGTATGACTGTGTGTCATTTATTTTGTAGAACAAAACGTGCAAGTATCTTAAAGTAATGAAAACCACAGATCTTATTTTACTCATAAATTGAAAAGACCATTATAAAAACCCACAGGACATTCCTGAGGGAACCCACCATGGCAAATTATCCATCTGGGTTCGCCTACAAATTGATGTCACAGCTGAATAGCTCTACTGATTTCTCTATTAATTAACATCATCCTTCACCAGGGGTTTGTCTTTAAACTGTTGTATAAAGTTGTTTGCACATTTTTAATTTACATTAAATGCCAATATCATCATCACACACTCTTGTACACTATGCCCACACAAATAGATCATCAGCATATTAAATGTCAGCAGCGTCATCCACAGTTTTGGCTGTTTTTCTTTAACTGAAAACATTCAAACTGTTTCATCGTAATAACTAGGACATTCTCGCAACTCACTGCCCCTCTATACTCACAAATTTTTCATCTGTCTTTGTCTCTATATTTCTCTCTCTCTTACAGTCACCAGTGTAAGTGCTGACCTTCAACCCCTGGTTCCTCTAGTAGCCATTGTTGTAGGCGTCAACATCTTTCTGCAAACACACTCCTCGGTTTTCTTCTCTTAACGCCCACCAAGCAAAACCAAGGGAGAGAGTGGCACAGACAGACAAAAGGAAGGAGAAAAGCCAAACAGAGCCAATGAGGGGATGTGCAAAGGATGCAACTGCAGTCCTGTGGAGAGGACCACATCTGAGCAGTTCCCTTCCTCGAAGCGAAAACTGTGATCAAATTCAACCAATCGATCCTTCACGAGCTGGATAGCTCAGATATAAAACAACATACATCGGTCCAACTTGAATCATGACACCCTACAGACTCCGAAAGAACCCAACTCTTATATAAGGCATAAAATGTACATACAAAAACAAACTGTCACTTTGAAATGTAGTGATAGATAAACAGCTACTGAATATTTCACAGACACCAATGACAGTTTAGGGCGTTACTTATTAGATGATGAATTTTCCTGAGAATCATCGAAATGTGAGGGCATGTGTTGTGAGAATGGATGATAATTCTCAACACCAGTTATGCTGATGTTTGTTTGTAGTTGATTTAAAATTCATACAGTACCCTCTCCAGCCCTAATTCTCAATTTGCCATTTTGTTTGATATTTAAAGGTGCAATCAGTCATTTTTTTCCTAATTAAAAAAGTTGTACTCATAAAGTAATGATAATCATTTTGAAACAAATATTATAAAATTGTGACCATTCATGAAGACTCCAGTCACATGAGTGACCTTACAAATGCTGTTTTATTCTACACAGAGAGGGTCTACTCATGGGGGCTGCCATATTATGATCACATGACATGCCAAATATTACAAGAGACAGTTTGGCAGAGACAGACCACTGGTATTAAAAGTAATGGGAGAAACTGGAGCGCCCAATGAATTTTGAAAAGGATGTTTTTTATGATACCAATTTATGATCTCATTGTTGTCAGATTTTACTGCTGATTTTAATGATGTTCTTTGATTGTAATCTTGACCAACCATTTTGGAGATTTCGTTCTTTCCCCAAGTAGATAGAGCTGTACTTTTATGCCACTTACATCCATATAAACAGCTTCCTGGGAGCGTTCTAAAGATGGCCGCCGAGTGGACTGACTTGCCTTGAAAGGGACTACTCCATTAATTTAAGTTACCGCCCTATTATTGGACACTTTCACTCATAGGTTAAATGAATGGTTGACTGTGAATAGTGAATTTCAACAATGCCAATGCCAGGACTATAGTATCTGAATGATGCTGCTTCCAGGCCCTTGGGTGTCACTGTAAGTTGAAGACTATACCCATTCAAAAAATTACTGAGTGCACCTTTAAACCCCCCTTTTTGCCATATTGAAATATTTCTGAGATCAAAATGCCAATCAACAATTGTTTTGATTTGTATTCCTGTGGATACAAATGAGTGAATAGTATTCCATATGAACACCCAAATGTTCTAGAGTAGCCAAATGTTTAAAGCGTATTTAAGCTGTATATGTTTGTTGGACGTGAACTTTTGCCCTGTTCCATAAATACTCAAGGTACTGTATGAATCACTACGATGGAGTGGAGCATCTTTAGGGTAATCAACTCCGATGCAATTTAGCCTGGTTCAAGTCAACCATACTTGACTTGATGATGACAATAACAGAAGTACTGTTTCTAATCATTTGCCAGCCAATCTGCTCATATGACACAACACAGCTGAAATTTACTGCATTTCCTGTAGGTTTGGGACAGCCAGAACACCATGGTAACGTGAAGTACTCAGCTCATTGGTGACCAAAACTCTGATGACCATATCTTACTGTAAAAATGATTTCTTGCTCTAGGGGTTGTTTATTTGTTATTAATCCGATTTGAGAAAAATGTGAGCAATTCACATCGATTCCACGATTCTATTCATAGTGTATTAGTCATGGCTTCTGCAGCAAGACACAGATAGAGCGAATCATCCGCTTGGGGGGCGGTTCATTCAATCCTGACTTCAGAAAAGAGCAAATATCCGCGCTGGTGTGCTGTCACTCCAACCAACTGATCAAGTGCGTGATCTAGCACCCGTCTTACAGCGTCTTTTGCTGAATCTTAAAGGAGCGCTTGATATTTAGGAAAGAAATGTTTTGATGGTCACGCGGGAGGATGAACTGGAATTCGGCTGGTAAGGATCTTATGCGGCGAGACTCTAGCGCAGGATTAAACGTGTGCCAGAAGTATGAGTAAACCCGTTTATCCATGCTTCTTGTATTGTTCATAGGATTTAAACTGACCACGAACCGTTATCAATGGCAATTTGCCATTTTCATAGTCAGCTTCAGTAAATCAGTGGGCAGTGAATGCGTTTATAGTAACTGCTGTATCTTTCAGTAACAGTCTCTGTTTGACTGCAGGCTGAGATTGAGACTGTCCACTGCTTTAATAGGCAGTAATGCATTCGTCCATTAATTAATTAATCTGCGTTTAGCTTCCTCTATCCCTATGATGAACTTGGCATTACCATAAATAATCGCTTCTTCTTCTTGGCACTTTTGGTACTTCTATTTTTTTTTTTTTTTTTTTTTTGGGACCAGGCACTGCAACATAAATAAATAATAAAATAAAATATTCATGTAAATGTTATAACAAAATTCCAGTAGTCTTTAATAAAATAAAAAACTAAATAATTTTAAGTATAATTACACATTAAAACCTTCAATTCGATGGAATTTCGTTTATCTTAAAAATAGGCGAAATTAAAAATGGAAATAAAATAGAAATAGAATTAGTAGGCCTATCGTTATGAACAATGGTAAAACAAATACATATTAAAAAAATTGTTACTGTTACTTTAAAGGGATAGTTAATCCAAAAATTCTAAATTCTGATATAATTTACCCACCTTCATGTTGTTCTAAACCTGTATGACATTCTTCTGTGTAACAAATGAAGATGTTAGACAGAATGTTATCAAACGTTACCATTCATTGTATGGAACAATAAGCAATTGTGAATGGTGATTGAGACAAATATTCTGCATAACATCTCCCTTACAAAAATCAAGAGTTCTGGCAAACTTGTCGCTAATTTGCCAGACATTTTTTTCATGTGCAAATGAGCTTGTGATTTGCCGCAAGCGTTTGCCAGAGGTTTGCAGATCTTCACTGGTAGTGGTGAACCTTCAGCAAACCTTTGGCAACAATGGACAATTTGCCTCTACAGGCAAACACTTCTGTGACAAACCTGTGGCAACAACAAAGAGTTTACGGCAAATTTTCCAGAACTCTCAATTTTTGTGAGGGCTTTTGTGCTCCATGGAAGAAAGAAAGTCATAGACCTTATTCACACTAGCATCATCTTTGACAATGAGGCTGTGAGGGATGGACGTACAGTCTTTTCAGTGGGCTTTACTGCAGTTTAAAGTGTTTTTGGATCATTCTGTGCATGGATGAAACATTGATAAAATATCTGTCCAAGTGCATTCAGTATACAAAGAACTCCAGACATCACGAGTTGTGGAAAATCAGATGTGATCTATGTGCTTTATTCAGCTTTATACCATTCGTACCAGTGAAGATGTAAGTCTATCACTCACAGCCTCGATGTCATTCACATTAACTAGCTTGAATAAGGTATAGATTAGAGTACATTTCAGCTCTTTTCTACATCATTTTGTAGTGTAAATTGTGCGAGTAGTATGTTAACACTGAAAATTAAACTAAAAGAAGTGTGGAATATCGGACACTTCATGCATTTAGTTCTCCAGGCTTGCCTTACATAGTGGAAGTTGCTGCGTTGCTGGTCTGACTGAACAATTGTAAGTAATGGAGAATGCAGCAACTAGTAAAACGTCAATGAAGACAGCACCATACAAATATATAGTGTATAGTGCATCATTTGGGACAAAGTCTGGAACAATGTTAGGGTGAGTAAATGATGACAGAATTTTCATTTTTGGGTGAACTATTCTATTAAAGAGCTTTTTCTACCTGACCTTTAAAAATTACTTTATAACCTAATTTAGTCAGGTTGATTCAGTCAAATGAAATCATATTTAAATTTTGATTTGAATAATACCATTTACTTTCAATGTTACCACATTAAGGTTACCAGGCAAAATTTTTAATGTACAGTAGTACCAGTCTGTTTAGGGTGTTCCTCTTCTTCTTTTTCTGGGTTTCTGTGTTTGTCAAACCCATAATGGCAACATTGGAGTCAGTCTTGTGAGTCTCCATGTACATTACTGGCTAACAGTAACTCTAGTATGCTCTCATCCTACTTCCACACAACTGATGCTGTAAGATGAGACAAGTCACGTTTATCATGCTGTCTTTGTTGCTTGCATGCGTTTGCATTAAAAAAGAATTTCCCTTATAATCTGCAGTATAATCTAGATTATTTATGGAAATAATATGAGGGGTCTGATAATATTTTAAGTCTAGAGTATTTATTAGACTAAATAGACTAAATTGATGTATTTAACATAGCACTATTAGGTGCATCTCAAATTGGACACTTCTGCACTATTCTAAACCATTTTGTAGTGCAAGAAGTGCACTGAGTTAGTAGTGTATGTCCGTTGAAAATGCAACAAAAAGAAGTGTACTATATATGAGTACCCGGATGAAGTACTTCTTCAACCGAAATAACACATTGTGGAATGTTGGACACTTCGTGCACTCAACGGTCGCGGCTTGCCCTACGTAGCAGAAGGGGCGGAGTTACCTTTCCACGATGCTGGTCTGGCAAAACAATTGTAATTAATGGTGATTATGGTGAACTAGTGAAACTTCTGTGAAGACAGCACCTTGCAAATGTGAGTTGAATGCTTTTCTATCACCCCATGCTGTGTAAATATGTACATTATTTGAGATAGATGTGTTTGACTGAGTTAGGCTAACATGCTAAGCTAGCAGCAACACATCCCATGTGTTTGAAACGTCATTTCCGTCAGCTGAATAACGGCCAATGCTTCTGTGTTGAAAAAACATTTTTGTGTTCCATTTGGGATGATACTACACTTTGAAAATTCATACACTTCTTGGTTGAGTGTGTAGTGTATTGTGCATAATTTGGGCCACAGCTTGTGACATCCAGTGTGTTTTTATACAGTTATACATTTTATACAGAAGAAATACATCCTTATAAGGGTAAAAATGCCCCTGAAAATCTATTATAGGAGGCAAAATTCCTCCATAATAAAAAAAGACATTTATTTCAGAGACTGGCTTAATCCCACTTTGGATTGTGTTTTTGTTTTCATGATTTATTTATGTATTTATTTATTTTAGGCCTGTTTTTAGCACACTCTATTTCTGTTTGTAACAGTTTGGCTCTCACTTCCTTGGGGCTTACTTCTCATCTTCACATCTTGATCATGTCTCCAGTCTGTTCTGCTGCCAAATACTCCACTGGCTCCACCCTCTTAAGCCCCTACAGTTCCTATGACCCCTGCAATCTCACCCAGGGACATATTGTCCGTGGACAACCCCAGCTCTCCAGGTATGTTCCTTCCACCTCCCGCTATCTGAACCAAAGTCCTTGCCTCTCCAGAGGCATTTTGTTCTTACCCCAGGAACCTGAACATGGGCGAGCTGCACCCCATTCACACTCCCACATCTCCCGTCGGAGTGAAAGCTCCAGTCGGATGCAGGTTAAAGGTCCGATTCCTCAGATGAATGTGCTCAGGGGCCGTTTGCCTTTAAGGACCAGATACACTTGTACATCTTCCCTATTAAGGCAACGACGGTCGGTCAGTCAGTCAGACCTTGTGCATGAACTGGTCACATTGGAGATCTGTGAACAAAGAGCGGTGGAGACAAGAGTGTACCCAGTTAAAGACAGCAGGTTCACGGGACGGACAGATTACTCAGGGCCCCCGTACTGGAGCTCAAAGGTGAGTCTGATTCTCTTGCACACTGAAAATAAACAGTTTAAAGGAATAGTTCACCCAAAAATTTAAATTCTCTCATTATTGACTGACCCTCATGATATGACAGGTGTGGATGACTTTCTTCACCAGAACACATTTGAAGAAAAATAGAAACATATCTTAGCTCAGTAGGTCCTTAAAATGCAAGTGAATGGAGATTTCTCTTTTGAAGATCCAAAAATCACAGACAGTCAGCATAAACGTCATCCATACAACACCAGCTGATAAATGAATGCCTTCTAAAGCGATAAGATCACTTTTGGTGCGAAAAATATAAATATTTTAGTAGTTTTTAACTATAATCAAATGCTTCTGGTAAACTTCAGGAGAGGGTGGAGTCCAAGCGGTCTCTCGTGTGACATATTTGCGTTCTCCACTTGGTTGAGACATCCATGATAAGCACACAAACGCACCATTTTGAATAAAGAAACAGATAAATGCAGATCTAAACCAAAACCAACCAAGCTACTGTACAGCATTCCTCCTTCTCTCTTGTAAACAGCGCTGCTCTTCCGGCTGTTTTTTTTTCCTTTTTTAATGCAATGCGATAACGTCACGCGCGCTTACCACTGTTGAATGGAAGCATGATTTAGAGTTTTAAAAAGTACTTAAATATTGATCTCTTCCGCACCAAAAGTTATCGTGTTATGAGCTTTAGAAGACATTAATTTAACAGCTAGAGTCATATCAATGACATTTATGCTGACTGTCTGTGATTTTTGGAGCTTCAAAAGAAAAATCTCCATTCACTTGCATTTTAAGGACCTACTGAGCTAAGATATGTTTCTTCAAATGTGTTCTGGTGAAGAAAGAAAGTCATAGGTATATCATGAGGGTGAGTAAATAATGGGAGAATTTTCATTTTGGGGTGAACTATCCCTTTAAATCAATTACATTCTTTGTCATGCTAAGGGCATTGAGATTCATATCTGTATTATTCATCTCAGTTTAAAAGGGCTTTGTGACACAATGTTGATTTCATTTAGGCCACATTTGGACTGTTTAAAGCACATAAAGCATGCTTAAACAGCATGCAGATTGACACTCACACACCTACTCTTCACACACTTGAGGATACATTAGGCTAATCAACACCACACTCCCAATGTCTATTCCATGTGGGCTGTGCAATAGTACACACAGACATACAGAATCATCTTTACTGCTTGTCAGCATGCAATTCAGTTAGACATTTTGCACAATTAGTAATTACAAAGAAATTGCTGATGCATTTAGTAAACTACTCTATTAATTTCTTACCATTTTAGTTAATCCCTCAATATGGATTAAGTTACAATAATGCATCAGGACTGGAGTAAAACTCACCTAACCAAAACATTTTGTGTTAGCACTAGGTCTGTAATTACTGACCTTACTAATAGCCCTGTAATACTCATATGTACTCACTAGAGTGTGCTGCCTTCCTCTTTTAATTACAAGCTTATGCTGTGTTCTTACTGGGGCATGGCAGTAAGTGAATTATTACACAAGCCAAAGCTTTACCTATACATAAACATAATGGTAGATCGATTTGATAAACAATGAAACATATTATTATGAAACATATTATATATATATTATTTTATGTTAAGAAAAAGATTTAGAAACACAAAGAAAAACTGCCCTTAAGTCATCAAAAAACAACAAGTATTTTTTTGTTTGTATAATGCTGGCCGATACGCTCTTGGACTTTATATCAGTGTTGAGGAAGCTGCTTTGAAACTGTAGATACCTGAGATACAATCTACTCATAACTTAGTAATAATTTTTAGAACAAAAATAAATCTAATTGAACTGAGTAATCTTTAACAAAATACAATAAAAAGCGTATTATTTTAAGTTTTATTAATTTAATTTGGTGAAAAACACAATTACATTTTATGGAATTTTGTAATGAGATTAAAATATTTAAAGCATTTTTACGATTTCAATTTTTCACAAAAAAATCGAATAAAACAGTGACTTTCGGCAAATTTCCCTTAAGTCTTCACAGGAGCTCAAGTGAATCAGTGAATCATTTTTGTGAACTAGTTCATTTACATGAACTGTCCGAACATGGATAGTGATCATGCGAAATGTTTTCGGTTATAGATGTAGAAATACTTCAGAAATACACTGGCTGGAATTATAGTTAGTCATTCATGATTAATTTATCCCGTAATAAAAAGTGATCGATAATTTGGGGATAGTATTTAGCTGGTCATGTGATCCCAACATTGCAGCCACCGTAAGGAGAGAACACCCTAATGTACAATAAAACTACGCCACTGATATGACTTCATCTCATGTGAGTGTAAATCATTTTGAACATACATTACTGTATCTGTCAAAAGTACTACTCATTTCTCATTATTGTTCCTTTAAATATGTCATACATTCTCATGTGAATACTTAAGGATACACCCTTTATGAAGCCTTTGTCTGGGCATGTCATGGGCAATACAACAGGTCCATATGCAAAAACTGATGCTTGATCAGGTCTCACAGGTTCTTCCATAAACCACCTCAGATTACAACTGATTTCAAGTAGCTGGCTCCGATTAGTCATATATCTACTGACTTTGTGCCACATTGATTGCTTTTACAGTGCAGGGATATGAGGGAGGGGGCAGAGGTCTGTACAGTGCTGAATATACAGTAATGACTTTTACTGTATCATTCAGCACAATTTCATGTTATTAACTTGGGCGTTGTCATTGTCAGGACTATTGCATATCATCAACCAAATCAGGGTGTAATAAAAATGTGCAGTACCAGGTGCTGTACAGCTAAGAACTCTGACTAAAGCTTTTTTTTCTTCCTGTTCTCCTCCTGTCCAAACAATGTGACATAACCAGTTGCTTTGAAAGTTAATCTTACCATTTTTTAAGAATTGTTCGTACTTCAGGAGTTCACTGTGGCAGGGTTTATGTTTTTGTTTTCTTACCTTTCTGCCTTCTTTCCATTCCCTCACTCCATGTGGTCTTGTGGGAGAGGTTGTGAGATTGATAGATAGAGTGATTTATTTGTATTATTTGGCTCAATCCCCATTTGGTGAAAGTAAAGGTTTTTTGCTTGGTTTGTGTGTGTACAGTAGGTTACATAAGTCTCCACTTTCAGGTCCAGTGTTATTATAAGGATAAGGCAAAGTGTTGGAGTACTTGAACATTGCTATAAGGCTCAGAGTACAGCAAGATCACAAAAATATACCTCTTATCACATCAGTCCATTAAAACGCTGAATTATTTGACATTGTCTTCTAATAATTCTCTAGTCTTTGTTAAATCGTTATTTGTACAATTCGTTTTTTCAAAGGCAAAGTTTGTAATTTCTGTGCCATTAGCTTAACCGAACAGAATAGCAATAATGATTGGTTTCAAATAGGTCAAGCAGATAGTCCCTCCCTAAACTCACACCATTAGTCAAGCCAATGTTGCTGTGTCGGGCAGGGGTGCATTTCCCAATTGGATTGTTAGGCAATTACTGTATAGTCTTAAGTTACATTGTTACCAACATAGTTCAACGATTTGGTGCATGCCAAAACAGCAGTTCCAATAAACATTTTGCAAACAGCATTACAAAGTTGTGTAGTTGGAACTACATCTCTCCACCTGTGGCATAGGCGGAAATCACGGGGGGGTCAGGACCCCCCCATCTGAGAGTTGTCCCCCCCTAAAATATCATTAAAATATGTGTATTGTAAATAATATAATGATATATTCTTAAAATAATTGTTTAAGAAATAAAATAATACAAATGCAAATGGGGCAACAACAAAAAAAACCTTGGTGTCCCCTTCAAAAATTGCTCTTGAGAATTGTTATGTTTATTGTCCCCCTCAACATTTTGACGAAATTTTCGCCCCTGACCTGTGGTAATAAGCAAAGTTTCTTGAAAGTTTATGGTGTCGTAGTTCGACGACGAATGTGTGGCGTATTTACCAGGGTTATTTTAAAATGTATCCCATAAGTACTGATTACAGAATACATGGTGTAAAATGAAAGTTGTTAAGTATTTCGTTAGATGATTTAAGGTCAGTAATGTAATCTAAATACTTGGATTACATCATCAGCACAGATTAACAAATTCTTTCACTTGTTTGAACTATTAACAAGATTATAACAAGTGAAAAAAATCTGGCAGTACAATAAGAAAAAATACACTTATATTTAAAATACTGTACATTTTCTGAAGAAAGCCTAAATATCTTACACAGTGTTGCTTCTAAAACAAGATAAAATACATTTGTCTTGTTTGAAGAATTTTAAGGTTTTAAAATAAATAAAAAAAAATATATTCTCATCTAGAATAAGATTTTTTACAGCATGTTTTGCCCTAATATAAATGTTTCTACTAGAGACAACAAATTAGGATCTAACATGGATTTTCTTGATAGCAGGTTCATGTTAATGAACTATGGCTAGAAATAGCATTTTAGCTTAGCATAAATGTTTATACAATGTTAACTATTTTTGCTGCTCCAAACTTACTTAAAATCCCCAAAGAGTGTACATCACAACATATGTTTTCTGAGTGTATGTGGATTCTCCAGAGATTCTTTTATGTAAGGGATTATGTATCAGCTGGTTGTTTTCACACAATAAACCCAGACAGGGTGATCTTGTATTCTAAAAGAAAGAAATCACTAAACAGCTGAAATCAACCTCCGATTTGCGTCGGAGTTCTGTTGGTGTTTACTTTGTAAAAATGACCATCTGACTCCTCATAATTCATCCTTTTACAAGACTGCTTGGCAAAAAAATAAATAAATGCACATGAAACACTGATTTGTGTTGAAATTATTTATTAGCTTACTTGTAGATTTCACACAGTGATCCAAGAAGCAGAAGAGATGGCAGAACCGGGATGAGCGTTCTTATACGTCTTAATCCCCAGATGTGAGGTTGTTACAGAGCAATTTCTGACCGCTGGATGGTGCTGTTGAACAATCAGAATCGAGTATTCCAGAGAGCCGTGTAATAAACTGAGATATCAAACTCTACTATAGGAGAGAGTGTAATAGTCAAATAGTGTGTATCGACAGTAAGTCACCGTTTGCAGATGCCATACAAATGAATGGGGAGTTGAAACTGACACTGCGATTGTCTGTGAGTTCTTTTGTAAAATAGCAATATTATCAAAGCAATCTCCACACATAGTTCACTCCAAAAGGATTGTTTATTGGTGTGACAGGACAGAGGGCGGTGCCGGGTCATGATTTTACACACCCGGTCCCTTATCAGGCTAATCAAGCCTCCGAGAGGGATAAAGGCAGACTGCGGATGGTGGCGCGAAAGAGAGAGAACGTTTACAGGCAGCTGTCCGCCTTATTTGTGTGTTTGTGTCATTTAGTTTAAGTTTTTCATTAAACTGTTATTTATATTGTCAAGCCGGTTCTCAACTCCTCCTTTCCCTAAGCCCGCTTTACAATTGTAAATCATGTTTATTAGCAGATAGGTGGTAAATTCATTAAGTGATGAGCTGTTTCCTCTCAAAAGTAGTTTATTTGGCATACTGAAGCATCTCATCCATTAACATCCATTCAGAAAGAATTGCCTCTGTTCTCCTTGCCAGAGAACTGCCACGTTATGCTGGGTTTTGCTTACTTTGCCGGCTACCCTTTGGTAGAGGGGTTCTGGATTCTCTCTATTAAGCTCCCAAAGGAAATGTTCCTCAATGATGTCATATCCACCTTTTCACTCATAACAGTGTAAAGCTCCCTCTGTCTGCTTGACACATCAAAAGAAAGTATAAAGAAAGGCATAATTTATATGGAAAAATTATTTCCAACTGAAAATATGCAAAGTAATCTCTTCACTAATAAAAATACATTTTGAATGTAACTGTACTGTATTCGGATTACCAAACCATCTAATTTGTAACTGTAGTGGAATACAGTTATTAATAGTTTGTATTTTAAATACATAATCCAGTTACATGTGTTCTGTTACTCCCCAACCCTGATAGTTACTATATTTTCGGGAATCAGTCTTGACTATAGTTAAGCAGTGAGTTACATCGTTGTGCTGGAAATGCACCCCTGGTTGCACCAATGTTTTGCATTTTGCCACAGTGTTAATACTGTGAAAAATCTAAATATGAATGGCTATAGTTGTGTATTATAAGTTATAGTTTGTTATAATTATTTAGTGGGTATCACAGAAATGGAAGTGGAGCGTAGTTCTAGCGGGAAGACCAGCAGGTGTACATCATCACATCATTAGCTGGGTAACTCCTAGCCAATCGCACGTAAGCCAATGCTTTATAAGTCTGCTCACAATCTATCACATTGCTGTTTCGCTGTGCTAACACTGCAACCTCCACCTCCCCACCACCACCAGTTGAGCCCTGTCCCGCAGGGGGGTAGGCTCCTCGCCCCTGCCTCCTATCTCCGGCAGGACATAACGGTTCCGGGTACAACTCCCTCGGACTGCCGGACGGGGCCTACGCCAAAGAGAGAGACATCACCTCCCGTTTTACATCTATCAAATAAATGGCATCTCAAGCTTCACTCAAGCCTGCGTGTCTTCCCGATAGAAAGTATTTTAACATAGAAAAAGTACACACATTAGCTTTAATGTGTGTACTTTTATTGCACATTAGTTCTATTGTTCATCACTGATGAGCAACTCCGATTAATTTCAGAGTTCTGCATGTTCTGTAACTTTCTTTTTCTAACATCCTCAGTATGATGTGTAGTCAAGGACTTTAACCCAAGGACTTATGCATTGACATATGGTTCTGTGTGGGTGTATAAAGAAAGAAAGTGAGAAAGATGGTGATGAGCAATAGAAAAAGGGAGTGAGTGTAAGTAGAACGTGATAGTTCTGTGACTGGGAGAGTCACAAAAACTAGTGCCACTCCTTTCTTATTCTCTCATGTCAAATCAAAAGCATGAGCTAGGTTCAAGACATACATGTTTGTACAAACGCACACATTTACATACACTGCTATACAAACTAAGAAACACACAATAATACGCTCCCTTCTGTGGTTTGTGTCAGATTGAAATTGCATGTTAACACGTCCTCCGTCCTGCGTTCCAAATCACTCGGTCACTCTGCATGCGAATCACCTCCTGGGATCTGTGCCGAACTCTCACCATGACAACTAAACATGTCTGCACAAGACACCAGAATGAGTCAACGCTTCTTGCGAGCTTAATAAAAGGGCTGTTAGTAGTTTATAACAGGGGATATTTATATGGTTGTGGGCGGTGCTATGAGAATAAAGTTAGCAGGTTCTTGCGTGGTAAGACATCGGTCTTTGTCCTTTCAAAGATAATCGAATTATGTGAATCTCACGAACACTGTCAAAAACATGTCTGGGTCATATTTCAATGCAAAATCAAAAGGAAGCAGTAAGGAATTATATTTTGCTTAAAGAAAATTAAGCCTATTTTTAGGTTTTTTTTTATGACAATCAAGCATTTCCCTTCCAAAATGCTCATATATGTACACTATAAAGTGTTCATGTGTTTCCTCAATTTGGAGAACTTTTAGCACTTTGGATTTATGTTCAAATATTTTTTACCCTGTCACTAGTTTATTTTATTTGTCTATCAACAGTGTATATCAGTCTATGTATGTGCATCACAGGAGATTTGAAAGCCATAAAAATTCCCACCATATTGTCATTTCCACCACATCTCAAATTCTGAATTGTGAAATGATATGGAATGTGATGGAAATTATATTTTTAACGTTTTTAAAATAAAACGTCTGACTCCTTTGTCTTGTCAATTTTATTTTAGAGATCACATTTCATGTATCCTAAAAACACACAATCTAGTAATATTTTCAAACTTTTAGCATAATTTAGGAAAATTACAGCTTAAAATGATGCCAAGTAAACACAAGTGATATTTTCCTTGTTTTTATTTTATATTTCACCTTGAGCATGTTCATCATCGATACGTGTATCGACTTTATTTTGGGCGAAATTGTTTGATGTGGTGGAAATGAAGCCACAACTGTGGGACATTTGGTATTTGAATAATTGATAGAAATCATATTCACACAAATATTTTAATGGTTTATGTATATTCCACTCTTTGTTTAGATTATCATAGTTTTAAAAAATGTATAATTTTATTTTTTAAATGTTTTTTTTTTAGCTTAATATTGAAAGTCTTGGTCTGGGACAAGGTAAAAACAATAAATTCTGTACTTAAAAGGCATTTGAAAAGTTCCAAAAATAAATGACGAAGGCCTCGTAAAAAGTATTTTAAGATAGTTTTGAGATTTAAGATGTGAGGTTCATATAACAAAAAGAAAAGAGTTTTTAGCTTGAATAAAAATCAACCCCAGTGACATTAAAAATGCCGGAAGTTGAAGAAATACCCTTACACTGTTAATACACAAAGATAATTGTATTACAGTCATTTTATTGTAATATAGAAAAAATGATATGACATGGTAAGTAATTGTGAATCACCATGAGATTTACAAAAAAACAATTAAGTAAAATGTCAGAATAAATGAATGAGAGAATTTTAATAATGTCACAAACTATTCTCAGATTTGCTAAAATAACCAAGTCAGAGAGTCAGACATTTCTCATGAAATTCTTCCCAAATTGGGTAATTCTCTCTGTATTCATTTTATAGCTCTATACCCGCACTGTATGTCAACAATTGTTTCATTTGTGTATGTTTTTATATCTCCTGTTTAGCAGAAACATCTGAAACAAAGTTGATTCTTACTGAGACCTTTATTATGTCTCATGATCTATAACAGAGCAATAATTGAGCAATATTCGGTTGCATTTTCCTCTTCTCTACCAGTAACAAAAAGTCAACTTCCTCTTAATTTTAATACCCCTGGAAATTTCCATTCTTGTAAGTCTTGCTTTCAAAAGTACTTAAACGTTTACTACTTAAAAGCCTAAAATAGCTAGTTTGCAAGACTCAGCTCCTCATGACATGGGAGTAGTCTTGTCAGTTAAGTTCATTGGTCTTCATTAATATTAGAGCAAAGGTGATAAGATTAGTGAAGAGCTGAATATGCACACATTTACAGCTTGAAGGACAGTGAAGAAGCCAAGATCATACTTCTATTACTCATGGCTCGGATAAGATGGTTTATTGCACATGAGAAAGCACTTTGCACTTTAATCTAAATTAGTGTCAAAGCCGATTGGCTTATTCTGGCCTGCAATAAGAGCAGGCCTAGGGCCAGCTGTGTACTTGACGGAGAACGAACCATTTGAAGTGACAGTACGAGGCTTCCTCCGATAGATTCCAGAGACAAGATGACTTCATACTGGCTGCACAGTCTGAGAGAAGCCATGGCCTCCATCACGTACTACAAATTAAGCACCTCTTACAAAACTACAAAATAAACTACAAAACAACAATTAGCACCAGTCCTCAAATCTGATTGGACAAGATGGGTTCCAAGAGTGCTGATATTTAGTATAATAACAGCACTGGGATGATTAGCTGTTTCTATCACTTGTCTGTGTGTTCACAGAGTTTCAGACATTGATACAATGTTTTCATTTGCAGTTTTCATTTGCTGCTGATGTAGAGTGAATCAAATGTAGTTTTCGAAAGCTGATCTTACAACAATGCAAGGACATGTCTTCTATCTAATCTTTGTAATGGCTCTGAATGGCTTGGCTGAAGTGGTGTGATGAGACTGTCAGGAGGCCCTGAGATCTTTTGGTGAAGAGACAAACATCTCATCTCACTCATTCAACACAATCCAATAGCTGTCTGTACTCTTGCTTTCACTGTCAAACTGCCAGATTCCTGACATACCATGTGTTTGAATGACATTAGTTAAGAGCATGAGTGTATGTGGCTATGCATTGCTGATGATTAGATCATCTGGTTGCATTGGTTAAGCAAGAACTCAAACTTCCTCCTTATTCTGAATCATTTGAAAGTCTTTGAAAAGACCTTGCTTGAAAGTTTTCTGAAAGTCGCACCTGAAAATATTTCCTGTATAGGGCTACATAGAAATGCAACTTTATATGATACCGTATTACCATCAAATAAAAAGTCAGAAGAGTGACTTTTTTCTTGTTCTTTTTTTTATTTTTGCTACCAACTGAAATGAATTCCACAAAGATCACTGGAGATTTAGACAGAATTTGAACATCTGCCACTCGCAAAAGTCTGTCTCCCCTACCTCTTGCATGTTCGATTAGTGGTGCTTAAAGGTGCTATATGTAATTTCGTTGTAAATGTATTTCGTCACTGCCGGGTTGCCAGATTTGAACAAGTTTGCAGGCAACCAACACTGCGTGATGCAGCCATGGAAGCCAGCAAACAAACTGGGTCAGAGATAACAGATTCCACCGGACCTAAAAAGCCTCGACATCCGTCTAATGGCGGATCACCATGAGGCGTAGTAAAACAAGGATAAATATTGGAGATGCCTTTGGAAGATGAGACAGCTGAAAGCCAAGAAATCCTTTAAAACAGATGTTGAGTTGTCTAATTCTGGCAACCCGCAAAAGCTTCGAGTTTGGGGCAGGGCAGACAACTCTCCAATATTTAGAATTTGGACTGCAGAACCCATTTCAAACTCTTGTTGTCAATCTTACATATAGCACCTTTAATAAAGCTTTGACCAAACCGCTTGATCTTAGTAGTAAACTTTGGTTTGTTGAGGAAAGATGTGCTTTTACTTAATTAATTACGCAATCAGAAATGTTTTTATTCATTTATTCTTTGTTTTATTTTTGTAAATCAAAAAATTCAATAGACTTAAACTGAAGGAATTATGAGCCATGTATAGAGACTAGAAGATCATTAAGACTTTAGACTTTTTGACTTTTTGTCAAGTAACACCCTAGAAAACCCTAGTCTTAGCATCCACCCAGAACACCCTGCCATTATGATGATGAGTTTTACATGGGCAAGCAACACTCCCATTTTCTTCCAGGAGTGTCCAGGGTGTTTCCCTGCATTCGGCCTGAGACTCCAGCACTACCTGCGACCCTGCATCGGACAAGTGGCTATAGAACACTGAAAACCCTAATAAATTAATTGCTTAAACTTGTTCGCTCAATTCCATTGAGTAATTGGGTCTTCCAAAACTTGATTATTTAAGTTCAATGAACTTGGTTTTCAAGTTGAGTTAACTACATGCAAGTAGACTTAACTCAGATTTCAATTTAAATATTGTGTTTCTACATTTTAAATGAATTAATTCAATTTTAGATCAAACAACAGCAATGCTCAAATAAAGATGATAACTGATTCTTGGTCAGTTATTAAATAATTCATATAGGCACTTCAGCTGCACATGCACTAAGAGAACTGAGGTAGTGTGACCAGGGCCCAAATTGACCAAAGAGACACAGATCGCCCTAATGGTGACATTACACCAAACATCTATTTGCAACAAAGCAGAAATAATACAACAAAGGAGCTAAACCATCTATGATTTCTTAATAACAATTATGTAAATTCCCCAATCTGTTCCCTCTGACCAAGGAAACATAATTCATGCAGCAAGGGATTGTGGGTATTCCCCGTAGCCTTCAATTTTGTCCTTACACTTGATCATATATTATACTCAATAGTTTGAGTTATTAACACTTAAAATCTTAAGTCTATAGATATTTAAGAAAAATAAGTTCAATGAACTTTAATATTTGAGTTATGAGTCTAAAACTTGACATTTCAAGTAATACTTATTTAAAACAACTCGATTTTTACAGTAATGACAACTTTAGGGTTTACAGTGAGGGTTTAATACTTTTTCTATATTTAAAGGAATATTCCATGTTTAATACGATAGAACTATAAGTTTAGTTCTATCTATTTGTGGCATTATGTTGACTAATAGAAAACTTGTCCGTCTTTTTCTTAAAAAAAAACTTACAACTTACAAAGGAAGTGAATGAGGGTCAATCTGTAAACATTGAAATACTCACAGTTTTAAAAGTATAACCACAAGACATTAACAATATGTATGTTAACGTGATTTTAGTGTGCTTAAAATCGCTTACTAACCTTTCCTGTGTAAAGTTGTATCCAATTTTTGTTGCTATGACAACATAAAATAATACATGCGTTTTAAGAGACAAACTAGTGTAAGTGCTTTTATAAAATTAGAAGCTTCACATTTCTGCTTTTAAACCCTCCAAAATTGGCCCCCATTCACTTCCATTGTAAGTGCCTCACTGCACACTTGTTTTTTGCTTTTTTTTAAAGAAAAGGAGGGACGAATCTAAATATTTTTTGTGGTAATCCATATTATTCCACAAATGCTGTCAACTGATCTTACTTAACCCATTTGAGTTTGGACTACATAAATATTTTTTGTAGCATTTATGACACTGGGCAGGGGATTTGCATTTCCCAGCATGCTTTGCATGGGGCTAGATGGGGTGAACAAATGTTGAAATTAAGTGTTATTTTATGCATGTTTGAGCAAGATGAGTTTTGGGGGTTACTATTGCTGTGAATATTGGTGCTTGTGCTTAGGTTGAGGATAGACCTTCACTTTCTAGTAATGCTTGATTCAAGTAATGTTTAACTCCATGTGCAGTTTCTATCAAACTGAAAGTGCAACCATTCCACTGTCCTTACACTTGATCATATATTTTCTTTTATGGCAAAACCACCCCTGACTCTTTACTCTCGTAGATATGCTGATGATATCATGAAAGATAGGTATGCAAGTATCACCTCCAGACCACAGTTAATGCATACTTAGGAGCTTTAGTTTGCCACTACATAGTGCTCTTACCTCCTCAGAGATAACAAACACCTAATGGCAAAGGATTAATTAGCCCCCCTGAGTACACACTTCCATTGAGTCAGCACATAAATGACTTGAGGATTGAGCAATTATCCAAAAATTCTTTACTTTTCTATAAAATTCAGCTGATATGAACAATGTAAATGCCTTTGTAATAATAGCCTCTGTGCATGATGGTTTATTTTAGTGAAGGTACATTTTGATTCCCTCTTTGATCTGTATTCTGTAATGTCTATATATACTGTTTAATAGGATAAACCAACAAAATAAATGTTTATTATTTTCAGGTGAAAATGGCTTTTTATCACTTTTTACAGTGCAAGTATTTGTTATAGTTGATGAAAATTAAAGGACTAAACTAAACTAAAAATACATTTTCATGACTAAAATAAAGTGACCACAAATTAATTTTTGTTTTAGTTTTTAATAGTATATTGTTACATATTAAAACTGAATTTTAATTTTAATAACCTTACATTTTAAATTTAAATATATTTAAATGATATCAATTAATGCATTAACTTTGGCAGCAATAAAAAACAAAAATTTAAAACTAAACTTAATCTAGAAAACACAATTGTAGAAAACACAGATTAATTGTGTGTATAATTTAGTTCAGTTCTCATGAGTGCCCTGACAGTAGGGTGCTCTTGTTTATAAAGGCTGATTCAGGTAATAGGTTAGGGAAAGTCGCTGTATAGAAATCATGACTCAACTAGGATTACATGGGTGGGATACTGACAGACCATGCTTATCTCATCATTGTAGGTTAACACACCCCCAGTGCCCACTGTGGTCGGCATGGTGATAATATAATGTCAAGGGAGATCTAGAGGAACATCAGGGACATAGGGCAGAAAGAAAAAGCAACAAGAGCTGTTGCCAGAGTTACCTGAAAACATAGTTGTGTGTGTGTGTGTGTGTGTGTGTGTGTGTGTGTGTGTGTGTGTGTGTGTGTGTGTGTGTGTGTGTGTGTGTGTGTGTGTGTGTGTGTGCTTGTCTGTGTGCCTTTTTGGGGGCTTTAAGTCTATTTGTGTGCCCATGGCAAATACGAGGGTACACAATGTTTCTCTGTCTCATGTCTCTGTTCCACATAGACACACAGACTCTCACCGTTCTCTATAATCCGTCTTATAACTCCAGCTGTCACTGAAAACCTTTGATCCTCATGAAAACAGTGTTTGCAAACAAAGTCATTCCCACACAGTCGACTTTCTCAGTTAAAGGGGAAGCACTTAAAATACATGAATAAAGCTTTTATTTTCTACCAGTATTCACACTATCAGTTCTTCAAAATCAGGTCTACCAATAAATGGCCTCTCAATTGTAAAGTAATGCACATACTGTATTTAATATGTTATTTACATAAATGTCTCCTTTTATGTATTGTAGCCACAATTTTTCTAAAGACAAATGTGTAGTATTTTAAGCCTAACAATTAGACATACCTCAAATTAATTGCACAAAGATGATATATTAATATTATTATTAAATATAATCATATTAATAATAAGTCATATTGTTTTGATTGAACAATATAAAAAATTGGTTCTGTGCTTCGGTTATAAGACAATTGAACATAAAAATAATCATTAAAAACTATCGGTTTGATCTATATAAAACAGCCAGTTACATTAACTATGTTTACTCTGTAAGGACAACCCATTGAAAGGTTATTAAGTTTGTCACACCTCCCTTCTCTCTTTACATAACTAATAGCTGTCCTATTTGTAGCTAAATATAGCATAGAACACATAACAAAAAGTTTCTATTTAAAGCTTAGTCCTTTACAAGGAAATTCTCTGACTGGTGCCATGTTACACGTTACCCTTACAGAACACTGTTTATGTACATAAATACATTAGATTGTCACAGGACAGTAAAGCCTGCGTGCTATATTCAACAGACCACTGAGAATCAACAGAACATCTGTGAATGTTTCTGATGTTGGACAAATGACCCTCATAAAGGATATTTCTGTAGCATATCCCAGTCCCCAACCCCCAACAAACATTATCGAGGTCCAAGCCTGAGTATACACATATAAACACAAAGGAAAAAAGTTTCTCTATGACCCCCCCAAAGGCCATGAACATCACACAAAGAGCATCCGGAGCTCCAGGGAGCTGTGCACCACCACCAAAAACAGTGCAATGCAAATAGCCAAGAAACTTCTAGACCTAGAAGTTCCAAACTGCCGTGCCAAACATCCAAATGAACTCAAAGCTCCATCTTCACAAAGGTCACCAATTGCAACTACACACATCTCCATTGACCCCCCAGGCCATTTAAAGGTGCCAGGCCGGAAAGCCTCGGAAGGGCCACGCGCAGTCTGAGCAGGAGTCTCCGACCAAGACCAATTCACCCTGCATCACGAAAACTCCCAAAAAGAACCAACACTTCCATGGAGGCCAGGCACAGATCCTCCAGGGTCAGAGATAGATTACAACACATCATCTGCATAGAGCAAAAGTCCATGCACCACACGCCCTGCCACAACACCAGGAAAATCAACCTCCCCTACTGCTACGACTGCTAATGTTTCCAGGGCAAGACAAAACAGCAAAGGGGAGTGAAGATAGCCTTAACCATAAATTTCCAAAGTCGTAAAAAGATCACATTCCACCCTATCAAATGCCTTCTTGGTGTCAAGTGAGATGGCCGCAATCGGGGTCTGATCATTTGCTACTGACAACATGATATTGATAAAACATCTAACATTATCAGAAGAACTATGACTTCTTTTTACAGGGTGCCCCAGTCCATTAACATTCCACGTGGATGGAAACATTTTACCAATATTAAAGTGTGACATGTTGACATGACTATAAAATCCTTAATAACCCACAGAACAGAAAAAAGATGCGCTTCAACACTGCGCACAACAGTCCCAACTGGCGTCCATCCCCCCAGAAATCCGGCAGTCCATGTGCGCTCACAGGATTTTCAGTTACACTATTGCTACCTGGTTGCTTTTTAAAAAGAAATGTATGTATATTATGCCATTAAATTGCACATATATGTATTCAGTAATATAGGCCCCAGTAAGTAATTGCATCAAACCCACAAAATAAATAAATGAACTCAACAATAAGTCAATAAACGGAAACAGAGAGAAAGTCAGCCAACAGAATAACAAACCCTCTCAGACTGCATCAGCAAAATAGAAGATGTGTAGTCTATATTATTGATTACGTGAAGGCAAATATACCTACTCACACCATTCATTTAATGAAAGCCATAGCTTCTCTTGGGCATGTAAAAGTCTTGCATCCATCCTTTGACGTCAATTCTCAGCTTAGCAGGTTAAAGCAATGCAAAGCTCACCTTCTGTTCATGCAGATATTTCGTACACTCTTTGAAACTATCCTGCTTAACTTGCATTGCTTTGGCAAAGTCCAGAAAAACCATAATGTTGCAGTCCTCCCAGCACAACTTTCCTTTATTCCTGGCTGCTCGTAGAACAAAGTCTCTGTCTGCTGACCACAAGAATCTTGCCAAGATAGATCGGAGGGTCTTTCGCATGTTGTGGGAGGCTGACCAAGAGATCTGTGTTCACGCTCTATCTCGAGTCGGTGGCCCGCTGTGTCGATCAAATTTGGAATGAGCCCCTCCAAAAACATAACCATGTCTTGACGTTCCTTTCCCTCTGGGATTCCAACAAAACGCAGATTATTACGTCTGCTCCGATTTTCCAATTCCTCTATTTTTTCCCACTCCTAGTCCATATCAGCCTTGGTGGCAAGCAGGTTAGCCTGTAGATCTTTCCCTGCCTACTCCAGAAACTTGACTCGCTTTTCAAAATTTTTCAATGAATTCTATTCTTGTAATCAGGATGGAAAGTTTTGCTTCCACAGAAGTGGTTGATCGATATTTTTCTGCGATGCCCTCAAAGTTGGTCGAGATTTTCATTAGTACTGCATAAATGTTCACAATAACTTGACCTACGTCATGAGGCTCACTGTCATTATCAACTGGACCCCTGCCATCTTGATCCTGTGAGGCATCAGACGTGTGTGAACGTAAGTGATTTTTAATGTCTCCACAGGCTGACGATTTAAAATATTTCTACATCCTACACTCCCAGCACAGTTTATCATTCAAAACTATTTTAGTTCTCACTGGTTAATATTAATTAAAAGGAGAAGCCAACACTTGCATAGCTTCACGTAACTTCCCCCATATTGACCAAAAGTTTGTATATGCCCATGTGGAAAAGATGAGTCATCAATATTCTTGATTTATTTTCCTGGAAGAGACTTAGACTATAAATTGTAATACTTATTTTTGCCACAACACGTAATTTCATGGGGTGTGTAAAGATGTATATTGAAGTGGATGACCCCCCATCCCCCTGCCCACACTATCTGCCAAAACCCGCTCTCTCTTTATGCACTTTTTCATTGGTTAGTTCACCATTAGCCGTTACACATTTGCCCGCACATGTCCAGCAATCCCTCGCCTCAGGCGGACAGAAAAAGACTTTAAAATTGTGTAATTAAGGTCGAAACAGCCTAGGACTTCCTTTCTGAACCCACATGCAGTTGAGCAGCGGTTTGGAACACGGCCCACTGTATCATTCTACACTGCCTAACAGCTGTGAATGTCATAATGATCTGTATAATGCAGTTTTAGAATGTAACGTGTTGAGTGTAACAAATGTAAAAGCTGAATATTGCCGTTCAATAACTTTGTCCACAATTGTTTTCATGCCAACATTGGCAAGTACTTTGTCCCTCACTGTTTGTGCTATTAACATTATATCATTCCTTCATGCCTGACTCAAAATTAAACAAGAATTATTACGACATTGTGTACTTTAGGCTCGTGAGACTTAAATCAACATTATTACTTGTTTATTTTATTACAATAGTTAAATTGACACATTTTGCATTTTGTTGTAATTAGTAGTATTTTGTTACATTTTAAAATATTTATAATTAATGTTCTATAAAAATATGAAATGATCTCATGATTTGGTAACAGGATGCTGAGGGTAGTAAATCCAATAAGAACTGCATTTCATGTTTCCAAATATTTCGATCTCAAAAGTACAAAAATAACTATTAAGTGAACCATTAAGGAACCAGAATTGTTAAGAGGAATTTTTATCAGAACCAGAAACGTTAAAGGAATATTGCAAGTTCAGTACAAGTTAAGCTTTGATTACAACAAAAAATCATTAAAAAAAGCAAAAATCTGTATTATAGGGATTTACCATGGAAGTGAATGGGGACAATTTTTGGATGGTTTAAACAGAAATGTGAAGCTTATAATTTTATAAAAGCAATTACATTAATACTTTTGTTAAAACTCATAAATTATTTGTGCTGTAATGCTGTTTAAATTTTAAGTTTTACAGTCATGTTAGTGTTTTAGGGTTTCTTAACATTGCATCACTATGGCAACAAAGTAGTTAAATTGGCTATAACTTTACACAGAAAAGGTTAGTAAGTGATTTTATCACACTAAAGTCATGTTAACATGCATATTGTTGATGTCTTGTGGCTATACTTTTGAAGAAGTGAGTAGTTTAATGTTCAAAATTTGCCCCCATTCACTTCCATTGTAAGTGCCTCACTGGAACCCAGATTTAGCTTTTTTTAAGAAAACGAGGTGCAAGTCAAAATAGGTTTTTGTGGTTATCAATATTATGCCACTAAATGCTGTTGATTGAGCTTAACTTGTATTGAACCAGGAATATTCCTTTACATTTCTTATGATTCCATCCCTATAGACATGAATGTTACCTCAAACAGGCTCACTTTTTCTAAATTCAAAAAGTCAATAACTCATCCAAATAATGAACAACCTCTGGATATTATACAAATATTCCACTATATATAGATGGATCTAAATCTGAAAATCATGTGTCTGTGGCTTTTACAACAAATCAAATATGTCAGGGTATACATACTCTACTGTTGTCACTGAAGTTCATTGAGACTGCACAACACCGGGATTGTTTTTATGATTTTGGATTCAAAATCATGTCTTGAAAGAATCTATTAAAACTGATCACTCAATAATTGTGAAGATTTTAATCAAATTGTCATCCCTTAAAGCTCAAACTTTTAACATCATCTTCTGCTGGGTACCTGGCCACTGTGGAATCTCTGGAAATGAGCAAGCAGATAATGCAGCCAAAATTGCTCATGCATGATGGCGGACCAAAATGCTTGTACATGATGTCAGATTAACCACTCAAGCATCATGTCAGAGCCCATTGTCTATCAAACATATTTTATTGGATTGTATTATTTCTACTCCTTTGAGAACACGGTTTTATTCCATTGACACCCTTGAAAAGTTTTTAGTGAAAATAAATCTTATACATTTCAATTAGTTTTACTTTTATTATTTTAACCTAGTTTTCGCAATGAAATTAGCCATCGAAGCTGGCATGGCGTTAACAAACAAACAAATAAACAAGCAAAGAAAACAAGGTGTTGAGCTGAGGTGTTGCCATTACTTTGCAATCAGACTGAAGAATTTTGCCTGTTGGACCATAAAATGGCAACAAAATGCCATAGACTTTTACACTGAAGGAGGTGGGACCCAAGACATATCTAGGAATCTGAATATTATAAAGACTAGACATTTGCCAATATTCAATATGGTATACCATGATAAGTAACATGTTCAATATTATTATCATGAGTTTCTAGACAACCTATTAACCAAATTGTTTCGATTTTTCTGAACACACTGTAGCATTTCCATCAATAAATCAACATTCCCAACCCTAACTTTTAATTTCATGTTTAATTAAACTTTTTCCTCAAAATGTTACCATTGTTGTTACTTGTTGTTCATTTGCAAAGAAAATACACCATAATAAATTAGACAAATGCAAAATAGATGCATTGAACTCAGACTTTTGAACCACCATGTCTCTTTGAATCTTAAATGGTTTGAAGTTTACAAAGTTAATTTCTTTGTGATCATTTAAATAAAAATTAACAAAACAAGTAACTCATTCTGGGGGCCTGGGTAGCCCAGCGAGTATTGATGCTGACTACCACCCCTGGAATCACAAGTTCAAATCCAGGGTGATCCAGAGTGTGCTGAGTGACTCCAGCCAGGTCTCCTAAGCAACCAAATTGGCCCAGTTGTTAGGCAGGTTAGAGTCACATGGGGTAACCTCCTCGTGGTCATGATTAGTGGTTCTTGCTCTCAATGGGGCTTGTGGTAAGTTGTGCGTGGATCGCAGAGAGTATCATGAGCCTCCATGTGCTGTGAGTCTCTGTGGTGTCATGCACACGAGCCACATGATAGGATTGACTGTCTCAGAAGCAGAGACAACTGAGACTTGTCACTCCGCTACTCAGATTGAGGTGAGTAACTGCGTTACCACAAGGACCTACTAAGTAGTGAGAATTTGTCATTCTAAATTGGGACAAAAGGGGATAAAACATTTATAAATAAAACAAAATCTTGTAATTAAAAACAACAATAAAGTTTATTTGTCTTTCAACCCATTTGTATTTTAGTACAATACCGTGATAGTACCGTATACCATAGGAAAATGTGATACTGTCACATCCCTATTAGAGATTTGAGGGTAGTCCACCAAGCAACCACCCATAACACCCTAGCAACAATATAGTAATATGCTGAGAACCATGGGCAAACATAGCTCAAATTTCTTTATAAAATATACAAATCAAGTTGTGTTTCCTTTGTCTCTCAACCCCTTTAGATGTGGAGTGCCTAAAATGCACTGATTATTGCTGTGATAAATTCATAGAGCCAGTCAGGTGAAATACTTAGAACTGACAGAGGAATGTTTGGACTATTGCACACCTTACTTCACCTCAACCTACCCCTGCTGTTACGTGATCACCCTCCTCTGAACTGTTCATAACTCAGACTTGTTTATTTATATTGATATATGTTAATTCAAAATAATTGCTTTGACTGTTTTGATTTATCCTAGATGGATATACATAAGTATGGGAAAACAGAGCATACAAGTCAAAGGTACTTTTGGAAATACAAATGCAGTACCGGTAGTTTTCTGTCAACCTTAGAGTTAATAGGCAATAATGTTTTACAGTGCAGCATTCATTCATGCATGAGTAGGAATCAAGAGAGAATTTCTGTAGAAACGTACTGGGCATGATCATATGATCTTAGCCAGGGACCCGTTGCAAGATGTGCAGTTTTAAAATGAGCGTGTTATAAGGTTTAACATCCGTTCTGAGAACAAGAGAAGGGTCAGTTCTGGCTTGGCGTTCCTGGACCCCAAAATTCATTAACTCTAGTTATGTACAAGTTCTGAGAAGTCAGAACTCATACAGCATTGGCCCCCTGTTCCTAATGAAGAAGAGGCTGTGTGTGTGTGTGTGTGTGTGTGTGTGTGTGTGTGTGTTTGTGTTTGTGTTGTGTGTGTGTGTGTGTGTGTGTGTGTGTGTGTGTGTGTGTGCGTGTGTGCGTGTGTGCGTGTGTGCGTGCGTGGCGTGCGTGTGTGCGTGCCAAAGAGACTTTTATAGTAGTGATATCTGATGTGACATTGTGTCAAACAAGTGGCACGCATACCAGGGGGCCCTCAGTGCTCCACCTGCTTCTAGTCATTGGCATCTAACACACACATTTACACACATGTGCATATTTTGTACACTGTTGCTGGAACACATGGAACACAACATGCCGAGGGAACAGCTGTGTTAGTTTTAGCAGATGTGCCATATGCCTTTTAGCAAAGATCATTTAGAGGTCACAGTGAAGAAACTCACCTTAGATGGCACTGTGAAATTTTGGTTGATAAAAGACTAAAATAAAATCTTTATGAACTTTACATTTAATTCCAGAAAGTCCAACTATGCATCCACTGAATATACGGAAGTTGTTAAAACATAAGATGAGCAATATTTTAATGCACAAGGAAGTCATTAAAAGTTGTTTTGTAGGTCATGATGTCCAAGAGCAAACTGTGACACTGAAGGTTGTAATTACAAGCAAGATTGTATTTTATTTTTAAGGAAATGTGAGTGGTTCTTGGCTGTGCAAAACTCACTGCAATGCTAGGGTGTTGTGGGTAGTTACCACAGCATTAATGTGCCGTTACCAAAATTTTAACCAGTAGCTAGGTAGTAGCTTCACTAGTTTTTAAATCAAGTATTATTTCAGTAGCAAAGCTATTTTATTAATTAGGTAGCACTGTAGCGTTGACAAAAGCTAGAGATGTCCGATTCACAAATTACTCTCTCTTTTCAATGGATTGGTCACACGTGATAGCAAAGTGGTCTGAATTGATTCGCGTTTAAATCTGAATGACTCAGACTTCTCATCTGCACCCTGCTGAATCATTTGGAGCATTTTCATGTGCATTTATCCTAGAGTACGCTGATTTAATTATTTAGAGGTCACAGTGATGTTTTTATGAAGTGTGGGAGCTGTGATGTGTGTGTGTGTGTGTGTGTGTGTGTGTGTGTGTGTGTGTGTGTGTGTGTGTGTGTGTGTGTGTGTGTGTGTGTGTGTGTGTGTGTGTTGGAAGCATTTAGAGGTCAGTGTGATGTTTTTGTTCTATTTCTTACTGGCGGGTTCAGAATGAGTCACTGCAGTGGTTCTGGTGACATCACTCCGTTTACATCGAGGACTGGATCTTATTATAGCCTCAAACACATGCCCCATTCTATTTTTTCTTGCTCCGTCATACACCGTGTATATGTGTGTGTGCAAAAATAAGTTTTGTGCATAGTGGCTCAATAAAGAAAGTATGCTTCTCTTCTTTCTCTTTGTTCTTCATATTTTTACACCCATCATTCTGTGTTCCATCAACCATCCCCTATTCACACTGGTAAGAGCTGATGTGACACATTATCCACGAACCTGCTTAAACTTTCTGAAAGCCTCCAACAGTTAATGTTTAAATGAAAAGCCAATTACCAAGAATCTACCTCTATAAAACAAAGGCTCACGCCCGACCATTCTCACCCTTTCCCTGCTCAAATCTTCCAGCATGCCAGCTCCACTGATTGGTTCCCTGAGAGCAATGACCTCTGTGACAGTCTCACTATGAAGGACTGTTGTGCAATAGCCCTGCATGCTGATTAGATCAGTTATGTAAACACCAGTCATTCCCGGTGTGTACAGATTTTTGCAGGTTAAGTACTGGTTTAAGGCACTTAATTCCATTGCAGAGTGCAGTGGGGTTTTTTTTTCCTCTTTTTTTTCTCTCTCTTTTCTGGCCTTTTAATGGTTTCTTCCATAAGCAGTCACAGGTCAAGGGAGGAAAGATTGAAAATTATAGCAGTCCATGTAGGTCTACTCATTTTGTATAACATTTTTCCATATGGTTTTCTATTTAATGTACTGTATGTTTTTACACTGGTTGATCATTTAAAACAATCAGAGACATGTCCAATGCTCACTTTTGTATATAATTTATTCAAAATTGTAATTATAATTTTATTTTTCATGCTTCTAAGATGGCCAATCTGAAGTTGATCATTTTAGGCAACTAGTCTTGAATTACTGATGTTTTTTTTTTTTTTATGTATTGCTGATATAAAGAAGATGGCATGCAGTTGATCCACCCAAAATAATTATTTTAATGTAAATTCTATTAATCGAAATTGCAATTACTTATTATGTCATTACTTATTAAATACTAATTAATAATTCATTGTTAAGCATAATCAATGTAAGAACGTGTATGTAAATGCGCTATCATTTGTATGACGATATGGCATATTTCCCCTAGATTCTAATTATTACAATGCAAAAAATATATATATTTATGTGTTATATACAGTATTATGGTAAATTATTTATATATCATGGTAGTATTTGTTGCACTGCCTTTAATTCATGCTGATTTATGTAATTGTATTACTGTTTTATTTTTTCAATAATTACTATATTACAGTAATGAGATATTAATAAAGATAACCATTTAGGATAATGAGCATTAAAAAATTAAGAAATTATAAAATAAAAAATTACTTAATTGTCTTGAAAATAATTCCACAGTGCTTAATTTTCTTTATGCAAAATTAAATTTTTAATTTGGGTTCAAATGTGAACTGGACATATTTTTGTGCAATTCTCCCATAGAGTAAATGTAAGTCTGCACTAGTAAATTAGAGTTATGTGCAGACTGTCAGTGAATGTGTGATTATGTGGTGTGCTCTCTGATCCCACGCTTTCCTTTTGTGCTCATAGTGTGATTCTGGTTTGTATACATGCAAGTTCCTCTAATTCTTTATGTCTATATACCTCGCCAAACTCCTCCAAGGCTATCTTAGAATCAAGAGAATTTTTTTGCTCAGCTGTCAGTTTAGGACGTTCTAATGGTTTCACTAAGTTTCTAATATCCTCATCAGTAGACGAAGATGTGGGACTATAGAGATCAAGACAGAATTCTTTAGAAGCATTATTAATATCAATGACCGAGGTAAATATTTCACAACAAGCAGATTTCACTGACGGAATAGTTTTCCTGTCTTGTCCTGTCTACTTGAAGTATGACTGTCTTGCCCTGAATAGCCAAAACTCCACATTCCGCTACAAAATAGTTTTATATCTGTATTTCAATCGGGTCTATTCTCTGAGGCCATCAGATGACATTCGGCACTTCAGCTCTGCCTCAGCACTTTTAATATTCCCTTCATACTCCACTAGTTCTTGTGCTTTGGATTTTTTGGTGAATGAGGCATACTGTATGATCTAGCCCCTAAGAGCCAGCTTAAGTGTCTCCCAAGATACGTCCACAGAGGACACTGAGGACCATTTGGTCTCCATTTAAACATTGATTTTGGCCTTTAACATTTGTTGGAATTCAGGATTTTGCAAAAGGGAAACATTAGAACGCCAACTATATGATTTCTTATTCTCCATATGTGGCAACACCTCTAACCACACCAGGATGAAATCTGAGAGTAAAATGTTTCCAATTGAGCAATCACCAACAGATAATATGAGGGACTTAGATATATAAAAAATATATATATATATTCTAGAATAAATCTTATGGACTGATGAAAAAAATGTATAGTCCCTACCAGATGGGTTCAAAAGTCTCCAAATATCTGTAAGACAAAGATTTTTACACATCCTGTGAAGCATCAGTGTTGCTCTAGGGGGCTTACACACTTTTCAAGGTATCAAGGACAGTATGAAGGACTGAGTCCATCAATAGATTAAAGACTCCTCCCAATATTATATGATGAGGGGTGCCAGCGGCTTGCAACATCCCTTCAAGATCTATAAAAACTCTGATCATCAACTTTAGGTGCATAATTATTAGCCAAAATAAAACTTTGCCCCTGAATTTCTGCTAAAACAATAACGACTCTTCCTAATTTATCTTTACTCTGTTTGAGACATTTGAATTGTTGATGTTTACTTATCAGCGTAATGACTCCCCTGTTCTTACTTGAGCCAGCACTAAAGAGAACATGTCCACCCCATGTTTTCCCAAATTTTTCAGCTTCTTGTGGGGAAAGATGCATTTCTTGAAGAAATCATATTTCTTACATTTAAGAAAATAAATAACCTTACTTCTTTTTAAGAGGTGCCTCAACCCATTCCCATCCCATGTGGAGAGAGACAATCCACTTATATTAACATTTTACATAAAAGAAAAAAGAGCTTGTGTTAAAAACTAAATTATAAAGGCCACATTCCAACATTAGTGTAACAATCAAACCCTAAACTTCCCCCCGAACCAAACAAACAGAAAAAAAGAAACAAAAAAGGTGCTCAGTTTCCTTGGACAGTCAAGTGAATGTTCAGTGAGTCAATCCATGCTGCAACTTGAGTACCACAAAATAACTTACTGAATCCATTAACTTTATGAAGGACAATGTTTGCTGGGGACATGTGAATGTTTTACGGCCATCCTTAGAATATATTCTCAATTTAGCTGGGAACATCAGTGCAAAAGTGACCTTCCATTTATGTAAGTGTTTCTTGCATTCCTTGAATTAACTGTGTTTCTCTCTTGTCAAATTCGCAAAGTCTGGGAACAGGAAAATGCTGTGGTTCTTCCAAGAAAGCCTTCCTTTATTCCTCGCCTCACGTAACGAGATCTTTATTGGATAATCTCAGAAATTTGGCCAGAATTTGGGCCAGAATTTGAAATGTTCAACATTTCTCGCTGAATTTCCCTCAAGTCTCTGACCCAGGGCTCTGGGCCTCCGGAAGGTGTCAGCTTGAGTACGTAAGTGTCTTTTAATGTCTCCAGAGCCTGAGGATTTTGAATTATTTGACATATTGTCCTCCTAGAACAGTTATGGAACAGAGTGTATCGAATCTCACCGGTTTATGACATTAATAATGTTAAAACTAATAAAGTGCAAAGAGCTCGCCGTTCACATGTCCGAAACTTGCATGGCATCCATGTCTGCTCCATACTCTGTGTCTTTAAGGATTTTTACCACACAAACCACACACAATTCAGTAGACATAAGGCACATGATTCCTGAGTAACAACTCTGAAAGAAGCGTTGTGGATGCATAAACAAAAATAATACTTAAATAAACACTTTATTTGAAACTTGTATATAAAGTGGATAATAAAAGTATAACTAATGCATTGTAATCCATTCATAATGCTTTATAAACCACCTTAAAATATGTTGCATGGTCTTGTGAATAATTGCAACCACAGTTATAATACATTGCAATATATGGGTGTTGAATACGCAGGGGACATGTCCTCTCACTTTCAGTTAAACCAAAGTTCGTCCCCTGCACTTTTTCACAAGGCAAATGTGTTTACTCATACAGCAAATATCTAAATGTGTAAGCACAAAAGTTAAAAGTCATTGGTCATTCATATAATTAATGCAATAAAAAATTGTAATCGATTGAGGGCCTTAAAAATATATCGTCTTGCGGTAATCGTTCTGTCCCCCTCACTTTTTAAATGATTGCTATGCCCCTGTTACAGTACTTATAAATATCATAAGAACTATTCAAGAGTATACTGTACCTTATTAACAGGCGCGTCGTTAGACATGGGCATCCGGGGCTTCAGCCCCGGATGTTTTTTTTATAGCCCCGGATCTCAAAAAATGTAATTTATTGATAATTATTATTATTTTTTAATAATTTTGTATTTATTTAAAAAAATGTACCGGGTCTTTTAATCTATCCTTCGGAATCATGTATTAAAGACGATTAAAATGTGTTCAAGCAGATCAAAGTTACTATGGTTACAGAATGCTTGTATTTAGAGCGCGCACCAGAGGAGAGAGCCTGAAAGAGTCATCGGTTAACTTACAGCTTTAGGGCTTGACTGTCATTGTTGTTTGTGGCTTCTGGTGGTAGCTATTATGGACATTAGACACTTTTTAAAAAGTAAAATAAGGAGTCATGAACGATACGAGGGAGGCAAGAAGAGTTATCTACTGGCGCCGTTCCCTCATCATTAAGCTCAGGTCGGTGAAGGCTCTTAAGCAAACCCTGGTCTAACTTACTAGCCCTGTAAGTTACTCACTGTGGTATTAATGCAGAACATGTACTGTATTAAAGTACGTGGGACCTTACTATTTCACCTATAGCTAATCCATTTTGTGAGCCATAATCCGTTTCTCGTGAGGAATGTAGATGAAGTAGCCTATACATCAGATTTGGCGATTGAAACACGATGTGAAAATTAACGTTATTCAGGGATGTAGTGGAGGCTAAACGCACATAAACGCCGTTTACGCACCTCCCAAAATTTGGAAATAGCGTTTACCCACCTCCAAAGTGGGTTTATCCACCTCTAAATTGCGTTTATCCACCTCTAAATAGATAGTTCCTAAGCCATTTTAAATTAAGCTTATGTCATTTTAGTTTCATATTGTTCATTAATAGTTTCATAGGTTGTTAAACCTAAGACGAAATCTTTCATAATGCGCTCCATGCGCGTGCATCGATATTGACTACTACCAGTTATATACAGCGTGCTGTCTTGTTGACCAATCAGCAGGAAGCAGCAGACTGCATCAAGATTCATCCGTCACTCACTAGCCCAAACGTCTAATGTAAAAATGGATATCCGGCAATTTTTTAAGCGCCGTCAAGACGGCAGTCCTCCACCTCCTGAGGCCAGCAAACGGCCTCGGCTACAATCCCAAAGTGAGTGAGCTCGGAAAAGAGTACTAAACTTTATGTTTTTGAGGTTAATTTGGTTAGATTAATAGATAATTAGATTCATGTCACTGACTCAACAAGTCACCTCTACCTTTTCCCATTATCCAATGTTACAAGTAAAATGCAGGATACATTATCAGATAAATAACTGGATGTAATTATATGCATTCTCTGGCATTTAAACCACTGAAAGTTTGTGACAACAAGCTCCCTTTTGTAACGTTAGTCAGATAGCTAGTTAATGTTATCGCTATAGCCGTTCGTGGGTACGGTAAACGTTTCTATGGTAACAGCGAGTTGGACCAATAAGAGGCGAATCCGCCCTTAGGTTATTCTTATCGGGGGAATTTTTAATTTGAGGGGGGAGTTTAGACTTTTTTTTTTAAATTACATTTATCTCATCTAAATGCTCATCTATCTGGATACAGTGCCCCTCTTCCCTATTATTTATGTTTATAGCTATGTTATTTAAATGTATATAGTTCTCTTTACAAACCTATACAGAGTGCCTGTGTTTACTGTCTGTTGAATGCCCTCTTTACTGGACCTGCACTGTCTATAGTTCCTTTTCCAGACTTATACAAGCAGACTGTTGGAGTGATGTATGTGTGTGTGTGTGTGTGTGTGTGTGTGTGTGTGTGTGTGTGTGTGTGTGTGTGTGTGTGTGTGTGTGTATAGATAGATAGATAAATAGATATAGATACATATAGAAAGATAAATATCTATATACACATTATATATATAGTTTTATATTCATTTTTTTAAATATTATTTAATATTCATGTATTATTTATTTGTGTTTCTGTGAATAGCTGTTACAATTCTACAAATAAAGCATTCTATCTTTTTACCTATCATTTAAAATGCTAAAAAAAATGCACCTGAATGCAGGAAATGAAGTGTTTAATGGCCAACATTTCCTGGGGGAGGTCCCCCAGACCCCCCATTTATATTATTATTGCTTATTATTATGTGCCTATGAGTAGAAGAAGTAGTTACCAAAAGCGAGCGGGCGGGCGGGCGGGGGTGGGTGGTGGAGACTGGGCTAAGCCCCCAATGTATCAAGATCCTAGCAACGCCCCAGCTTATTAATAGAGTTTAAAGAATAGAGATTCTAGATAATTAGTTCTAGGAATTAATAGAAATTAAAACATAATGCACTGAATTATTGCATTATTCAAATGTATTGTACTCTTTGCTAATCAAGGTGTAACCATGAATAGGTAAGTATTATAATGCATTACCTGTTACAGTTATTTATGAAAGGATATAATGTATTATAAGGGGCATTATGAATACCTTAAAATACATTACATATACAGACTTCAAGTCAGTTGTAATCAAAATAACAAATAGGCAACATCTAAGATTAACACATACAGTCATTTAACAGCCATCCTCTGGTTCTGTGTCCCGTGCTTCTGTCAGAGATGAATGGAAAGGTCTTGTCCTCTGCTGGCTGACGTCTAGCAAGCGTGAGGCATTTTGTGACGTCTCTCTCTCATGCTGAGGGGGCGTGTGCATAACGGAGTAAAATCAAACAGCACACTGACTTTTCCATTATTCCTTTACCAATATCTTCCGCTGGGCGACCGCGCTCGCGGGCTACAAGTACAACAACCGGGTGAATGCAGAACGACTAGTAAGGCGTCTTTAGAAACATTCTTAATATTTGATATATTTATTTATATTTATGCAACCTGTTCGTCCGCATCCATAATTCGTGAATGTTCGGCTCTCGTGAGCCCAAGGACACTGACTGAGCATTGTGCATTACAAAACTATCACCTGAGGAATACGATAAGGGACTCAACATCTGTCAGAGCGACTTCACGAAGAAGCATCACACAGGAATATTGTCTTTGGTGTTTTTAAATCATATTAAGACAGGACATAAGCTGTATAGTTCTCAAGGCAAAATGCCGAGTATTCGACAGTCGTACACGGTCACTGTCCCGGAGGAACCCCCGATATCTGCCTTCCCGTTCATCAAACAGGATATGCGCAGAAAAAGTCCAACGATGTCTCGCTCTATGCTGGTGTCCACTTTTGTGGGGCTTCTCATTAACCAGGCTAAGGTAATCCAAACTCACACATTTCAAACGTGAAGTCATTGTCGCCAATTTATGAGCATAATGCATTTAAATGGAAGTGAAACGCGTTAACACGAACATCAACCCCTCTTATACGCTAGTATGCGGTTTCCATTTGGCGATATTCTGAGGAACCAAATCCTAACGTTCTAGAAACGTTCCTGTTACGTTTTAGTTTTTATAGTCAGAAACAAAAGTTCTGTGAACCAAAATAGTTCGGCACCTCTTATGTGATAAAATACTTTGGTGCTATGGAATATGAACGTTTAAATAGCACCGAGACTATTAAATGCCTCACTGTTTCGTAGTCATGCGTTGCGTTCCCAGAACTCCAAACACATGTGCAGACGTGCTGCTGTCTGTGACTGTGACCTTGCCAAAGTGACCAGCTCGCTCCCGTCACTGAATGTCAGCGTGTTCAATTAGGAGTTGAATTGAATAGACTTGAGCCTGTTTTAACATGTTAGAAAAAACGATTCGCCCAACGAGCGAGCAACGCGAGACACATCTTGAACGCTCTCATTGCGAGCGTTATAGTTGTGTCGCTTCGTCACAATGTCTAATAAAATATGAACTATGCGTTCACACCGAGCATTGTTACGTAACGCCAGACCTCAGGGTTGGACTGGCCATAGGGAGAACCGGTTCTTTTCCCGGTAGGCCGGCCGCGAAACGGATCTGGATGACTCTTTTTCTGAGTAAGGTTTATGCTTGACTACTGAGATGCTCATTAATGCTTCACTCGAGAATACATCCTTTAAAGCAAATACTGAATGGAATAGAGATGAGCAGTTTAAAAGCTAACTCTACACAATACAGCGAGAGACCAACTACTCAAAATATTTTTGCCTATTTTTATAGTTTATGCTTTTCAATTTTCCATCAACTTGAAATGTGTTGTGTTTAACAGAATTAAATTAATAAAATAGTTTTTAATTATTATTTATTAAAGATTACTCAAAGAAATTTGATGGAATTTTATGAAACGGAAATGTGCAAACCGTAAAATTATTTGAGTGTAAAAAAATAAATATTGTTTTTGATTTTTTATTAAAGATCTGATTACAGTCATATTAACCAAGCCATAGTTATGTTCCTGATAAGGAGCATAGCATCAATTATTGCTGTGGTGATTACAGCATAGCATTGTTTAATGAACAAATGGACTTCTAAGTAATCAGCACATTTCTGGAGGAATGTGCCTTATCAGTGTATCCAGTAGCAATTATGTTCCAAGAATTGCCAAAAGACTTACATGCATGTGACCATAATGAGAACATTTACACTCTGCCTCTTTCATGGCTATCTGGATTGTCAATCATTGTCAAGATATTAATCAACTTTCATGGCTTATCATCAGCATATATGGTTGCAAGGGTTATGATGGCCAGATGTCCCTTTTCATATATGACAGTTCTGTATTTGAAATCCTTTTCAGGAGTCCCAAATAAAAGTAGATGTTCTAAAATGTAGGACACTTTTTTTTAGGACTTTACCAATTTGTCTAGTTATGCCGAAAACATGGCACAACTTGTCAAATAACCGGGACATATATGAAGGGGCTACGTTAATGCACATAATGTCATAAAGGGATAGTTCACCCAAAAAGGAAATTTCTGTCATCAATTACTCATCCCAATCCTATCCTAAATAACTTTTTTCATCTGTGGATCACAAGGAAAAGTTTTGGCAGAATTGTCATCTCATTTCCATAATGCAAATCAATGGTGACTGAGACTGAACATTCTGCCTAACATCTCCTTTTCTTTTTTGTTCAACGTAATAAAGAAAGTCATACAGGTCTGGAATGACATAAATGATGACAGAATTTTCATTTTTGGATGAACTGACCCTCAAACATTAAGTTAAGCTAATAAAAGCAGCCTCTGCTTGAGTGACATGCTTTGTCTCAGTATGTGCATGTGCATGTGATCAGCCTTTTGGCAACAAAGTACATTGACTTCTTGCTAGTGACAGCCATGGCTTCCAGAAACTAAGGTCAGGATACAGGTGTTCATAGACACTTTCTTTCATCCTGTGCCAGCCAATTAGCTCATGGCCCCTCCAGAGATCTTTAAAGGAGACAGCCAGTGTGAGGTCCTGCTGTCTTCATTTTGTTCAATTGTTTTTAAGGTAGCGCTCCGTCCCTTTGCCTTAAAGTCCAGGAAGGGCTGCTGCTGGGTCTGGCTGCTGTCACACAGGTCTTTGGGACTGGGTGAAAAGCAGAGTGAGGCATTGGACCGTCTGTTCCCTCTCTCATCTTTGGGGAAGAAAAATCACCTCAGATAGTTCTCATCTTCTGAATAAATAAAGAAAAGAAAATTGCAAGGATAATTTACAACTGAACAAGTTTCAGCCTGACTGTTTGGCTGATGCAGTTGTCTTCAGAGGCGCTAATATAAGGGGTTTGATTAGTGGAGTCCATTACTCTCTGACGGGATTTTGGTAGTGGTAATTCAAGTGTATTTTGATGTGTCCCGGACATAAAAAGTACTGTGGTGGTATCAGATGGTAATAATACCATGGTACTTTGATATACCACGCTACGTAATAAATTACCATATTCATGTCCCATACTGTAAAAAGTGGTAACCTGCAATTGTTACCCAATTTAAACCTTAAAATTAATTTTATTGGTGTAATCTGAAGTATTCAGGTGATGTTAAATAATATTTTTGCATTGAATCAAACCAGTTAATTTAAATGTTACTGCATGAAGAACATTTTTTAGGTTTACTTTTTCAGTGTACACTGTAAAAAATGTTAACCTGAAATTGGTACCTTAAAGAGATAGTTCATCCAAAAAGGAAAATTCTCACATCATTTATTCACCCTCATGCCATCCCAGATGTGTATGACTTTCTTTCCTCTGCCAAACACTAATTATGATTTTTAGAAGAATATCTCAGCTCTGTAGGTGCATACAATGCAAGTGAATGGGTGCCAAAATGGTGACGCTCTAAAGAGAACATAAAGGCAGCATAAAAATAATCCATACAACTCCAGTGTTTTAATCCATATTTTCAGAAGTGATATGACAGGTGTGGGTGAGAAACAGCTCAATATTTAAGTAATTTTTTTGTTTGAAATTCTTCTCCCTGCCTAGTAGGGGGTACTATGCACTAAGAATGTGAATCACCAAAAACACAAGAAGAAGAAGGTGAAAGTGATCTGTCTCTCACCCACATCTATCATATCACTTCTTGAGACATTGATCTAACCAATGGAGTCTTATGGATTACTTTTATGCTGCCTTTATGTTATTTTTGGAGCTACAAAGGGTCTGGCCACCATTCACTGTCATTGTATGGACCTACAGAGCTTAAATAATTTTATAGAAATCTTTGTTTTTGTTTCGCAGAAGAAATAAAGTCATACACATCTGGAATGGCAAAAGGGTGAGTAAATGATGAGAAAATATTCAATTTGGGGTGAACTATTCCTCTAAGGTCCTATTTCTTCCTGATCTAACCCGTACAATTTTGTCAGGCTGATGAAAATGTTGAAGATGTGATTTAGATGTTAATATATGAAGCACATTTGTTTAGGTTACAAAACCAAACATCTTTTCAACACATAGTGCTGTAAGGTACATGTTGTTACCATGGTACTTGTCTAAAACAACATGGTAGTGCCATGTCCAGCAAATTATTAAAACAACAACAAAAACACTATTAAAATACCTTGACATTAGCATGGTTATTTAGACATGGAACCACAATAATATGATACCATTACCATGGTAATAATATTTTTTTATTAGTGGTCTGTGATTTGAATGGTCCCAAAAAATCCATAACAATTCACCTGCAATGGATGCTAAGAAAACTACTCGCCTCTTATTCTATTAAAATGTAAACCGTTTTGCTAAGTATTTTCCTCATGTGAATGTACTGTATGTACAGATTGTTATTGATGTTTTGTGTGTGAGCAGGAACCATTGCATCAATAGTGGCATCACAGTACAATCCCGCACCATTTGGTACTGTGAACACACTGTCCATACATCCCACAGACTGACTCATTCATAGATGCATACATACATATATGACCACCCACCACTACCTTCTTTTGACATATTGGCTTTAATGTTTAAAACTCACATGTGTACAGTAAAGCTTGAGATATAAACACATCTCAAATACTCACATATTTCAAAATCAGCTGACTGGGTGAATGTTTGCGACAGCTCGTCTAAACTTGGTTGCTTTTCTGTTGAGCATCACCTACACCATTGTAACAAGATCACATCATAGTTACCACCGCAATAAGTGAGTGACACAAAAGAACTTGTGGAGTGAACGTCAGCACTGCTATGCCAGGCTTTGATACCCTCACCTCAACAGCAACACTGATTCTGAGTGTTTTGAGTGTGTGAGATTCATGCGTGAGATTCATACTGAGTTGCCTCTGACGCATTGTTCATGTTCACTAGAGCGCTCTGTGTTATGTCATGGTCAACAAGCTGAGCACTCATGTCGAGAATATCAAGCGCATGTGAAATCATCAATATTCCTCGCCAAGCTGTCAGAATTATAGAATTGGAAAAATATCCTCCTGTGTTTGATGTTCTTATCTTATATCTTATAACTGCTGTTGTTTTGTTTCTGTTCAAAAATTGATGACACCCTGGCTGATGGTTTAATCCCTAGTTTAACAAATCGCTTACAGGTGTTTTTGTTGTGGTGTAGCAGATGGACGTTGTTTGTTTGTGTGAAATGTTCCGCAGCATGGGTCTCTTGTCTAAATCTGCAAACATGCCATGCAGTAGCCTGAAGAAAGAGCTTCGGGCAGCTCATACACAATCTGCCCAAAATGTAATACCGGTCATATTCAACAGCACTTGCCAGAAATAATACAGCACAGACACGTATGCTGTTATATAATTGTATGTGATTAGGAACGTGGGATTTTGGGGAACTTGGGGTCATACGTGGAATGAAAATACCTCTTACATCTTTAGTAACTCCCTTCCAAAACATGCACATGCTTTTACTGCGCAGTCAATATCTGAACCAAACAAAACAGGTGGTCTTATTGAGTCAAATGCATTAGTCATTTTCAAATCTAGTTCTTTTGGTATCAGGTTATCTATATCAAATTATTCACAAATATCATTGGGTTTGATTGTCACTTTAGAAAGTCCACTAACCTGTTTTTCTCTTTTCTCTTGCACAGAACTCGAAGAATGCTCAGGGTCTTGTGGGCCTCAGGAATCTAGGAAATACTGTAAGTACACATTTATAAAAGGATGATAGTTTATAGATGTTAACATGATTTTAGTGTGATGAAATCACTTACTTACCTCACCTGTGTAGAGTTATATCCAATATTACAACTTCTTTGTCATGACATTGTAACACTGGTAAACCCTGTTATCTGTTACGCTTTAACTCTTTTGGCTATACTTGAAAAAAAGTGTGTATTTTAACATATATGGACTGGCCCCATTCGCTTCTTTTGTAAGTGCCTCACTGTAACCTCACTTTTTGCTCACTTTTTTCTTTTTTAAATAAGCAAGAATAAATAAGTATATGTGATTTTAAGAGATGCCACAAAAGCTGTTAATTAAGCTTAAATTGTTTAAACCTGAAGAATTCCTTTAAAATCAGAGGAACAAAGGCCATGAGTAACAAACACTCATGCTTCCTTCTCTCTCATATGTCTCTGCAGTGTTTCATGAACTCCATACTGCAGTGTCTGAGCAATACTCATGACCTGAGAGACTACTGTCTGCATAACAAGCACCGCACTGACCTCAACAACAACTGCAGGGCCAAAGCTGCACTGATGGAGGGTAAGAGACAAGGACATCTATCAGTTCATATTAATTAATAACAGTAAGAGCATTCATTTCAGCTGTGTAGACATGCATATCAGACAGTCTTTATATCCTTTGTTTTATTCATATGTATGTTTATGTGTCCCCAGAATTTGCCAAGCTCACTCAGACTCTATGGACATCAGCTAGCAGTGAAGCCATCAGCCCCTCTGACTTCAAAATGCAGATCCAGAAATATGCTCCTCGATTCGTGGGCTACAAGTAAGTTGCTTAACTGCTACAGTACACGATAAGTGGTACTGTAGCTCAGTTAGTTACTGAAAATGTGTGGATATAACCTCATAGATAGACTAGACTATCTATAGAGAATGTCTATATGTAGTTTTAAACCAGCTAATTAAAAGTCTGCCTCCATCTCATATACTTTCTTCTCTTTCTTCTCTCCTTTTTATCTCTCCTGTAGTCAGCAGGATGCTCAGGAGTTCTTGCGGTTTCTACTGGATGGACTCCATAACGAAGTAAACAGAGTGACAGTGAAATCCAGATTGCCAATAGAGGACTATGATCACCTCTCGTAAGTACACACACCATCTTCCCAGATGCAGAAAAGCTCTGTGGGGAATTTTGAAGCGTTTTCTCAAGAATTCTAATTGTGAACGGTGTACTTTTGGCGCCACCAGTGGAACAAAAAGGAATTGCAATTTTTTTGTTTGAGTGGTCTGACTGGGCCAGTAATAACAACATTGGTTCAACCAATAGCGCGAGTTTGGGGTGGGAAAAGCTTTGGGGTCGAACAATGGAAGTCAGGTTTGGGGTGGGGGCAAACAATTCTGATTGAAGCTGCTAGTGCCATAGAAATTAAATAACACATTTCACCTTTAATGGTATCTTCCTGAACAAAATTAGTCCGTATTGGCCTCTAGGAATAAATTACGTTTGTTTTGTAATATTATGTAGTGGTTATTGTAACAGATGGGACACCTATGGTTTATATTTAAGCTGTTGTAATCTGACAATAGTTAACAATAGAAATTAAATGTGTTTTATCTACAGGGACGACGAGAAAGGCAAGAGAATGTGGAACAAGTACCTGGAGAGTGAGGACAGCAATGTAGTTGGTGAGTTACCCTGCAATATTAAATCTGTCTTGAGTCTTGCTGTGTGTGTGTGTGTGTGTGTGTGTGTTCCCTGGTTTAGTTATTAAGAAGTAATGTGTTGTTCCACAGATCTGTTTGTTGGCCAGCTGAAAAGCTCATTGACGTGCAGCGAGTGTGGCTACTGTTCAACTGTGTTTGATCCTTTCTGGGATCTGTCTCTACCTATCGCTAAGGTAAGGTCTCAAATTCACGCTTATTCTCGTGCTGTGTTTCTGTGTTATTGTGTGTATGTTTCAACTGGTCTGTTTTTCTTTCAGGCTTCAGGAGAAGTGAGTTTGATGGATTGCCTTCGTCTTTTTACCAAGGAGGATGTACTAGATGGGAATGAGAGACCAGTAAGTATAAATTCTCTGTGTGTGCCTATGTATGAAATGCAGCCCCTCAAATGTACAATTAGGTGCACTTAAAAATATATAATATACGGCTCTAAAAATCTATTGCAAGATAACAAAATATCAAACCAAGTTGTGTTTATTTTAAATAAAGCATAAGAACACTTTGTTTAGAATGAAGACAAAAAGCATTTGCACCCAGGGCGGACTGGCCATCAGCAGAACCAAGCGGGCCAGTAGGTAGACCACGAAACATGACGAATGGGCCGAGATAAGCTAAAATGAGCCGCCGCGTTATTTAGAACAGACCACAAAATGCTGTCACGACACGAACCGTCACCCTCCCTTCCCCGCCCGGTTTGCACCTTTCTGGTTGTCAAACGTTAGTGGAACGTGTCTGTAGTTAATGTGATGAACTTCAACTGCGGTTACTCTGCTTGGACACCTGTTTGAACTTAAGGTGAACTGACTTCATACATCCAGTCAAAACTGAAAAATCATTGGTTAAAATTAATTGCAGAAATAGCTCTGAAAACTTTTTTCAGAGCAAAAAATATAATTTCAAGTGTAGTTTAAGCGCCTAAATACTTTTTGGGAGCTACACTATATTTTTATATAATTTGATGTGTTTCATAGATGATATGTGTTTTGTTTTTATATGTGTGTGTGTGTGTGTGTGTGTGTGTGTGTGTGTGTGTGTGTGTGTGTGTGTGTGTGTGTGTGTGTGTGTGTGTGTATATATATATATATATATGTTTGAACATATCCTGACCACCTCTTTTTTTCAAACAGACGTGCCACAGATGTAAAACCAGACGTAGATGCACGAAAAAATTCACAATTCAGAAATTTCCCAAAATCCTGGTGCTTCGTATCCTTTTTAAACAAATCTGTTGCCCAAACTTCTACAGAGAACTGCATTTTCTTATAAAAGCTGTATACATGTGAATTAACTATACAACAGTTAAAGTTCACTTAAAAATTCTCTCATCATTTACTTACCCTCATGCCATCCCAGCTGTGTTTGTCTTTCTTTCTTCTGCAGAACACAAAGAAAGATTTTTTGAAGAATATCTCAGCTCCGTAAGTCCATACAATGCAAGTGAATGGTGACCAAAACTTTGAAGTTCCAAAAAGCACATAAAGGCAGCATAAACTTATTCCATAACTCCAGTGGTTAAATTCATGTCTTCTGAAGTTATATTATAGATGTGGAAGAGAAACAGATCAATATGTATGTCCTTCTCCTCCTTGCCCAGTAGGTGACAATATGTCCGAACAATGCAAATTGCCAAAAACAGAAGAAGAAGAACATGGAAGTGAAAGTGGAGATTTACAGTAAAAAATGACGTAAATATTGTTCTATTTCTCAACCACACCACTCACATCACTTCTGAAGACATGGATTTAACCCCTGGAGTCATACGGATTACTTTTATGCTGCCTTTGTGCTTTTTGGAGCATCAAAGTTCTTGTCACCATTCACTTGCATTGTATGGACCTACAGAACTGAGATATTCTTCTAAAAATCTTAATTTGTGTTCTGCAGAAGAATGAAATTCATACACATTTAAGATGGAATGAGGGTAAGTAAATGATGCGGAAATTTTCATTTTTGGGTGAACTATCCCTTTAAGTTGATGAACTGAGTAAAATGTTGAGGAATAGATGAGTTTTTGTCAGTTTGCCCTTGACTCTGTGACTCTCTGAGATCTGAAGCGTTTCTCTGAGTGTCGAGTCAGAACCAGCAAACTCTCCACCTTTGTGAACTTCCCCCTCAAAGAGCTGGACCTCAGGGAATTTGCATCTGATAACAGCAGTAAGTCCTGCATCATCAATTATTACATCTGTTTTCTGTGCTGTTGTTTGCACTATGCACCACTTTGAATCTGGCCCCAGGAGAGTATGTTTAACTTTTTTTACTGTTCCGTTCCCTTAGTAAGCGCAGTCTATAATCTGTATGCTGTGTCGAATCACACTGGTACATCTTTGGGTGGCCATTATACAGCGTACTGCCGCAATCCCTCTAAAGGAGAGTGGTACACCTACAATGACTCCAGGTACAAAGACATAATACTATGTACAGAAGTGTCTTATAAATGTATTTCAAATTGTATTCAAATAATACAAAATTCATAATAATACAAATGTAATTTAACCAGTAAGATATAACTAATGCATGTGCTTTACCATTTAGTCTCATTGATGTAAGATCATATGTGTATGTACATACTTAGAATGTGAATATACAGTGGCCCTAAAAAGTATTTGGACACTTAATTCACACTTGGAAATGTATAATGTATTATATTGCATTCATAATGAAATATTAAACTAAGTGGCATCTGCAAATAAATTATGCTAGACCTTCTTAGATATTTTATGCAATTACTTTTAACCAACTGCAGTCAAGGTGATTTTAGTGAATGTATGAAATCAGTTCCACTCAATTTCACACAGGTGTCCTAGCAGAGTAACCACAGATGTGGTTTATTACATTAACTATGAACATGTTCCACTAATATTTGACAACTTAATGGGATAGTTCACCAAAAATGCCATCCCATATGTGTATGACCTTTTTTCTTCTGCCGAGCACAAATTAAGATTTTTAGAAGAATATCTCAGCTCTGTGGGTCAATACTATGCAAGTAAATGGTGACCAGAACTTTGAAGCTCCAAAAAGCACATAACGGTAGAATAAAAGTAATCCACACGTCTCCAGTGGTTAAATCCATGTCTTCAGAAATGACATGATAGGTGTGGGAGAGAAACAGGTCAACATTTAAGTCCTTTTTTCCTATAAATTCTCCGCCATGCCCAGTAGGAAGCAATATCCACTAAGAATGTGAATCTCCAAAAAGAAAAGTAGAATGTGAAACTAAAATTGGACATTTATAGAGAAAAAAAGGACTTAAATGTTGATGTTTTTCCACACCTGTCATATCACTTCTGAAGACATGGATTAAAACACTGGAGTCATATGGATTACTTTTATGCTGACTTTATGTGCTTTTCGGAGCTTCAAAGGTCTTGTCGCCATTCAGTTGCACTGTATGGACCTACATTGCTGAGATATTCTGTCATACACGTGTGGGATGAGTACCTCACCTCAGGGTGAGTAAATGATGAGAGAATTTTTGGGTGAACTATTCCTTTAAATTCCACTTTTTGTTTGACATTTTGTTATCTAATGTGATAACTTAAAAAAAAAAAGAATTGTGAGGCTTAAATGTCAAAATACATTTTGGGCTCCATTATGGGCTATAATATACAGTATTTTAGTTGTACTAAATGTATGTGTTAATGGGTGTCAATGCTGAGCTATTGTCCAGGTCAGCTTATTTGCAATGAATTTTTGCAGAGTTTCTCATCTCTCTCTCTCTCTCGCTCTCTCTCGCTCTATCTCAGGGTGAGCCCCATGTCGTCCAGCCAGGTGCGCAGCAGTGATGCATATGTGCTTTTCTATGAATCTGCAACCTCATCACGCCTGTGATCAGTCCTGCCCAAAGGCTACAACGAACAAAGCCGTGGATATAATAAACCCTTCTGCTGCTGTCGGACTAAATCTTGGTCTGGGTCTACATGCTCAGATCCTAAGATTAAATTCCAGCGGAGGACCATGGGACTTCATACCAAGCATATGATCCGAGGAAAGGAACTGAATAAGGCCTGGATATGAAGCCTAGAATGAGAGTTTAGATCAAGCCCAGATTGAGCTTCAGTGTAAGGGCTTCTCCATCCATCATTCCCTTTGAAAGAGGCTGCTTTGGGAATTTGTTTAATAAACTGAAACTGAGGGACATGAACACTACTTCTCTTGAATGAGCAGGACTATGTGTGTGTACTTGTGTGTCAGTCACCAGACTGATATTGTAGGACTTGTGTATGCACTGTGTAACTGGAGGACTCTGGCTATACAAGCAGTCACCATGCTCCCATGCCTTATTTAATTTATTAACATGAGTTCAATGTTATACTTAATATAGAGCTAATTTCTACTCATTTAACCCTTGTGCGTCAATTTAAAAAAGTCACTCAGAGATTTGTTTATCTACTGCCCCTGTTGTTCTTCATTTTTTTGGATTATCACAGTCTGGGATATTTCAATGATTAGCAGCAACATTGATTTTGATGCATTATTATTTTTGTGCAGTGTCAGATTAAAAAAAATAAAACACTCAGTACATTAGAGGACAAAAATATCCTGCCATAAAAATATTATATATTAATATTATTTTCCACTTTCACTGACTTAACCAACATAACTACCAAATATTAATTCATTTTCAGGATTGTAACCCTTTAAATGCTAGATTGTTTACATAATGCCACTGTTGTTGTTTACACACACACACACACACACACACACACACACACACACACACACACATTTCTCAATACAAACATACAAAACACACTCTGACATCCACACAAACACACCCACACAATTTTAGCAGCATCATTTATTAAATTGGCCGGCAGTCCTCTATAATACAGCAAACATGAAAATAGGAAAGAAATCAAGTATTTGCTCCATAGGCTAAACATGAGAAAAATGACTCCATCTAGTGGAAAATAGAAAAGAAAATTGCTTTGAACAAATTGGATAAAATATTGCCATTTTAATGGCTTTCAATGGGCACATTTTTGTCCTGAGAACTGAGATTGAAATATCAAAATTCCCTTAAAAATATATACCTCTGGCAAACATTATGCCATTGGCATTAACACAGCCAATAAAATGGTAGAAGAAAATGAAAAAGACAAAATTGTCCCGAAGTTCACGCAAGGGTTAAATGTGAGGTCATCTTGCTGGGGTACCACATAGGTCAACAGTGTAAATGATGCTTGGATGGTTTAATCAATTGTTTACTGTTCTAAACAGAAGATATGTGTCTGCTTTGGTGATTTACGTCATTATATGCACATTGGGAGGGCTGGTTGTACACTATTGCTTTGCTCTGCCCCTTCTACACCCTCACCATTGCAGAGATGATTGTATCTTTTCCACCCTGGTGGCCAGGAGTTGTAAAACTGAATACAAACTATGGAAGTCCATCTCAAAAGAGTATTCCCCTCTTTGGACCTTTTCCTGACACACTTTTAATCCTCTGTGAGCAATACAGGATTTGAAAGAGGCCTTAATTAGTTTTTTCTCTCCTTTTTTTCCAGGGACAACAACGTTATTGTTATTTAGGGATGAGTTTTCATAGAACATGAAGCCACCAGGAGTGTGTGTGTGGGTGTGTGTGAAAGGGAGAGTATGTGTGTGTGTGTGTGTCCTTATGTATTATTTCTCTATTTATGATGTGAGTGTTGTGACTGTAGCTTATTGTGCTTGAACGAGACCATGTTGTTTTTTTCTACAGAGAGATTTTAAAAAAGTGGTAGTTTTGTGTATGAAATGTGACTGTAGTGTACTGCATATCAAGTAACTTTGACTTTCTTAAAGTCAATTTGACTTTCTTAAAGTCATATACATAAATATGAATAAAAACATATTTAAATGAATAATTGTGAATTGTGTGCATTAGTAAATTAGAAATGTGAAAGCACATGGAAAACCTGGATATGCCAGGAAACATTTCCAGGCCTGGGAAGTCATGGGAATGAATAATTAAATCATTAAAAAGTCATACAAATTTCTATAGTACATTTACATTTATTCATTTTGGTGACTTAATTAGGAACATAACAATTAGCAATTTGTCATACAAAGTCAATCTGCAGTATCGCACTGCCACGTTCTCAAGGTGGCTGGAATGTGTATACTGTATATAGTAAATATACATTGTTTCTAGTTATTCATAACCCTAAACAAGGAAAAACAAACAAAATAAAAATACCCAGTAAATCATTGAAAATTCATGCACCAAGCATTGAAAATCATTGGAATGAGGACATTGTAAAGTAATCTTTAATTAAAAGGAACTTTTAATCTTTAATTTAAATCTTTAATCTAGTTGTAATGTACCAGAAATATGAAAACACATGAAGGAAAATCTAGAAAATTTTGTGTAATTATAGTTTATATGTTTTTTTAAGAAAGTATGAATTATGTACAGCAAAATGAGACTGGAATAGGATAATTTATATATATATATATATATATATATATATATATATATATATATATATATATATAAACTTTTATTAAAACATTTCCATTTAGCCCTTGATATGACGTCGCTTACTCGTTCGGCTCTGTTATTGAGGGCTCAAGCTCTGTATCACCCCACATGTGGTTGATTTTGAGGTCATTTGATCACATTTTAAATATATTTTAAAATTGTACATAGTTATTTAGCTAATGATGATCCCTCTTTACATGCTGTTTTTCTTTTGAAAGTGGTGTAAGATACATATCAAATAAAATTACATATGATATTGCACATTTAATTTCCATGAGCTATACCTATGTACTGTCACTAGAGGGAGATGATGTGTCAGTCCCTCTCTCTCTCTCTCTCTCTCTCTCTCTCTCTCTCTCCTGGTAACCACCTTGCCTCCCCACAATGACCTCTGAACAGAGAAAATCATGTCTTACCTCTTATGTCACTGAGCTTATTAGTGCCACAGTTTATTAGTGTGTATATGCTTGCGTTCGTAAGCGTCTTGAGGCAGATGAATATGCGATCAATGGAGCAGTGATTAAGACATGCTTACTGGGATTAACGCACAAAGGAGGATCTCAAATGTATGTGTGTGTGCGCAAGCGTACAGTGCATCTAAATATGTGTATACCTTATAGTTTTGTCCTTCGACTGCTAGTACCTTTGGGTGTGTGTATGCTCTTAGAGACTTTGCAGATTAGGTTTCCAGACTAAGACAGCTGATCTGTTTGAGAAGAACCCAATTTGTGAGATGGAGAGAATTATCTCACTTCCACTGGCTGTCTGTGCCACCGGTAACTCTCCTTTTGGCAGTAGTAACAAACTGCTCTTACTCAGCTGCCCTTCCCTTAACTCGTTCATACACTCCTAAATTCTAACCTTGACCCCATCAAAGACCTGAAGTAATAATTCACACAAAAATGAAAATTCTCTCATCATTTATCACCCTCATGCCATACCAGATGTAAATGACTTTCTTTCTTCTGCTGAACAGAAGAATAGAAGAATATCTCAGTTCTGTCGGTTCATACAATGCAAGTGAATAGTGACCAACATTTTTAAGTTGCAAATTATAGCACATAAAGGCAGCATAAATATAAATCTATAAGATTTGTGTTGTTAAATCCACGTCTTCAGAAGTGGTTAGATAGTGGATAGGTGTGGGCGAGGAACAGATATTTAAGTCCATTTTACTACATCTTGACATTGCAGTCTCTTGGTACAATCATGACTTAAAGCTTATTCACGCTAGCGCTATCTTTGATTTTCAACGGGAATGACAATGAGGCTGTGAGGGGTAGGCTTACCATCTCTTCACTGGTACGAATGGTATAAAGCTGTATAAAGCCCTAGATCACATCTGAATTTCTACAACTCATGTTGTCTGGAGTTTTTTGTATACTGAATGCTCTTGGACAGATATTTTATCAATGTTTTGTCTCCTGATCTGGAATTTCATGCTTCTGTGTTGACCATTCTGGCTACCGAGGGAATTCACAGCGGTCATTATCACTGTTGTGTACATCCCCTCACAAGTCGACACAGACCAGGCACTCAAGGAACTGTATGGGAGCAGGAAACCACACACTCTGAGGCCGTGTTCATTGTGGCCGGGGACTTTAACAAAGCCAACTTCAAGTCAATAGCACCGAAATACTACCAAAACATCAGTTTCAACACACAAGGAGACCGGGTTTTGGACCATTGCTACTCTCCCTTCCGGGATGGCTACAAATCCCTCCCCTGCCCACCATTTGGCAAATTGGACCACTCTTCCTTTCTGCTTTGGCCCGCTTACAGTCAGAAACTGAAATAGGAAGCACCCGCCCTTAGAATGATCCAGTGCTGGTCAGACCAATCAGACTCTGTGCTACAAGACTGTTTCAATCACGTGAACTGGGAGATGTTCCGGTCCGCCTATGTTGACGACATCAAGGACTATGCTGATACTGTAACATGTTTCATCAAGAAGTTGCATAGATGATGCAATATCGACCAAAACTATACAGATCTACCCTAACCAAAAACCATGGATTAATAGCAATCCGCTTTTAATTCCGGGAATGCGGAGGAGCATAAACAAGCAACTTTGGGAAGGTTAATGTTATTAAAATGAATTGTATTCCAAAATTCAACTACCTGCTACAATCTCTCCCTGTAGATGTCCCATCTCTCTTATTTCAAGCAATTTGAAAGCATAGCGAAGTCTTTCCTTTGGAATGGTAAATGTCCCAGATTACATTTCAGTAAGTTACATTGGCCGATTGACAAATGTGGGCTAGGCCTACCCAAGATTTTGTTTTATTATTATCATTCGGTCTCAGACATTTGGCTCATTGGTCGCTTCCACCTGAGAGAGACCCTCCATGGTTTTGTGTTGAACAGGAATTTATTGCCCATATTTTGCCTTTCTATCAAACTAACCTGATATGTTAAGTTACACCCCGTTATCTCGCATTTGCACACGGTATGGACAAAAGTGTCCAGAGTGTTTAATTCTGACATTTATTTAAATGTTAATGACTAGACACAAACAGCCTGTAATAGCCAGCCAGCCCCAGGAACTGCCTCACCCCCTTTTTGGTCTTGGTTCTCAGGCAGGTTGCAATCACCACAGTCTTGTCAATTTGGGGACGCACCTGGCCATGGCCCAAGTGGAACCCCAGATACCGTACTTCCACCCGGCCAATCGTGCACTTCTTGGGGTTTGCTGTGAGCCTCGCCCGCCGCAGCGATCTCAGAACCGCCCTCAGATGTTGCATGTGCCGCTGCCAATCATTGCTGTAAATTATAATATAATCTAGATAGGCAGCAGCGTAAGCCAAATGCGGACAGAGGATATGGTCCATGATATGCTGAAATGTAGCCCCAAACAAACCAAACGGAAGCATCACAAATAGGTGCAATCCAAACGGCGTGGAGAAGGCTGTTTTTTCACTGGAAATTGGTGTCAAGGGGATCTGCCAATAACCTTTTGTCAAATCCAGTGTCAAATAAAATCATGCAGTACCAAACCGATCAAGCAACTCATCAATGCGGGGCATCGGGTATGCGTCAAATTTAGACACTGCGTTGACTTTTCTATAATCCACTCAGAACCGTACAGACCTGTAGTCCTTGGGAACTAGAACAACCAGGCTGGACCAATTGTTGTGGGATTCCTCTATTACCCCCATATCAAGCATCATATCTAATTCTTCCCATTTCTTTTTGTGTTCGGGCAAGCGATAGGGACGGCTACGTACCACCACTCCCGGTTCGGTCTCGATGTGGTGCTGGATGAGGTTCATATGACCCAGTAGAGGGGAAAACATATCCGCAAATTCTTGTTGCAACTTGGCAACCCCTGTGAGTTTATACGGTGAAAGGTGGTCTCCACAAGATACCGGGGTGTTATGATTAGGTTTTGCATTCACCTCCGGCCTGAGCTCTGCCCTTTCCGGAACTACCGTAGCAACGTAACAGGGACTACCTCCCTCCACAATTTCAGGAGGTTGAGGTGATATATTTGACGCACGCCCCCTCTGTCGGTTCACTTTACCTCATAATCGAGATCCCCCACTCGTCGTGTGACCTCAAATGGTCCTTGCCACTTGGCAAGTAATTTAGAGCTCGATGTGGGAATTAATACAAGTACCTTATCTCCTGGTGCAAATTCCCACAGCCGAGTTCCCCTGTTATACAGTCAGCTCAGTCGTACTTGAGCTTGGAGCAAATTGTCCTGTGTTAGATGCCCCAAGGTGTGGAGTTTTGCTCTAAGATCAAGAACATACTGAATTGTATTCTTGATATCTTTAGGTCACTCCTCTGAAGCTTCACGCATGATGTCAAGTACACTGTGTGGACACCGCCCATACAGCAGCTCGAATGGGGAAAACCCTGTGGAGGATTGCGGGACCTCTCGTACACCTCCCTGACCAAGTCGACTCCCAGGCCTGCGGCCTGCTTGGGGGCCAGCTTGAGTACGTAAGTGTCTTTAAATGTTTTTGAATTCTTTTATATATTGTCCTCTCAGAACAGTTATGTAACAGAGTGTATCGAATCTCACCAGTTTATGTCATTAAAAAGTATTAAAACTAGAGTTTTAACAAAGAGTGCAGAGCTCGCCGTTCACAGGTCTGATCCTCGCAGGGCATCACGTGACTTAAAAGACCTTTTCACTCAGAAAGCAATTTCTGATTTCAATAAATAAAGAGGTAATTACTCAAAAGTAATGACTTTTACAACTAATTAGCTGAGATTCTCAAGGCAGGACACATGGAATTTGTGTTCAGGAGACGGTAGGAAAACATTAAAAATATGTGTTAAGGAGGACTATAGGTCATAGCAGTTGCATAGCTTTATTTCTGGTTAGTATGATATGTGGGATTGATTTTGTGAACTGAATTGACTACTGTGAATTATTAGATAGTTAAATGGTGCATTTTAAGCGATTTCTACAAGGAATTTTTCAAACATTCGTTAATTGTATGTGCATTTCCCAAAACTGCATTTAACATGGACACGCAAGGATGCATTTTAAGTGCTACTTAAGAGAGTTGTCTGTGTGCGAGGTTCTGAAACATGACCATATAGTGCTGCTGATCAGTTTAACTTCAATATATTTGTGTGTAACTTTATAAACATTTGTAATCTACCTCGCTGGAAATGCTTATGCACATTTAAACTAATTAATTACACAATTACATGTTGTTTTGCCATAATTTTTTGTTGAAAAATCTATTTATTTTACACAGTCACAAATTTTTCCATCAGGTGTTAATTTTGAATATCATTCTCAAAATGTGGCCCCCTCTGAAATTCCCCACCACATATTTCATCCTGGCAACGACTCAGGCAAGATGGAGCTGAAGTGTAATTGAACTTGTAATCATGATCGCCAAGGACACTACTGATGTCAAGATTAGTGAAAAAGAAGTTACATTTTGGTCTGTTCTGATCCAATATCTCTCAAAATTGCATGACTGGATATAAAGTTGAACTTGTGGGAAATAAAGTCACACATTTATTGTGGCTTGTGGTTATCAGGTTTAGTCAAACTTGTCTATTGTTAAGGTGATAAACTACACGTGGTTAAATTACAAACTGAACAAACATTTTCAAAATGAAGTAAAGTTAGGTCTGAGAAAATGTCTACCATCATTTGCTTGCGGATCTTCATGCATTGTAAATGCATACTATAAATGCAACTTAAGTGATACTTACACAAAGATACCAGGATTGTAAGTGATGATACACATTTTAATAATTAATGCAATTACATTTTTACATTTTGAAGTGTGTCATAAGTGTCCAAAATGTGTATTGGGGCCACTGTATGTTGCTGATGCCAACATTTTGTCTTCCTTTTCCAGCACACAGTGATATAGACTGGTGTCAAAATCAGCTACAACCTTGTTGTTGCAATTCAGGGCCAATCTGTCTATCTTCCTCTTTACATTCAGAGTTTCACAGCATGTGGGATTAAACTGGATAGTGTTTATAAATCAGTTGCTGGGGGATGGATAAATATTTGATGTGCTGCCCTGTTTGGATGGCGAGAGAGATAGAGAGCCACTGCTTGCTCTTTCACCTGCTGTTTGACTTATTACTCTGATGTACCTGATTATTTTCTGTCATTTCATTGTAACATAACAAATAAACCCCCATAGTTACATATGCAAACACACATATACTTTTCCAGTGTTGTTATTGTTTTGTGTTTCCCCAGGATACATATCATACATGTATTATACAGTATATGCAAATTCAGTCCACATCCTAATCACCATGACCAAACTAAGGGTTCATGCAACACATAACGTGTCATTAAAAAAAACATCAAACATACCACAAATATTGAGAATGTAAATCATTATAATTATTATTATTCTTATCCATTATTTTTTGTATGTACCTTAATTAAATAGTGGCCAAAAAAATATTTGGACAGTTTCAAATATTAAATTGCAGTTTTAAGTCACACTTAAACACACACTTATGAATTAAATGACAAAATATCAACCCAATTTCAAAACATTTAAAAAACAAAAGGTTTTTAGGTTTTAAATGGTAAAACAATATGCTGGCCACTTGTATATATCTTGGCTATATGCCCAAATAACTTTTGAGGCCACTGAATAAAAACTGAATTAAAAACTAGAAAAACTTTAAAACCAAGCTAAAGGTGCAAACTGTGAACAGCCATACGCCTTTAATAAAAAATACAGTCAAGCTAGCCACCCAGTTTGCCAGTGTACTTCAGACCAGCATATATTCCTCCACCTAAAAAAAGTGAAAAGGTATCATTTGAGTACATTTACATTTCAAATTTATATAATTCAAAGATTGACTGCAATAAAGTGTGATAACACATTTATTATTGTTTGGATTGCATCTGGCATTTCAGCTTGCCACCTGCTGGGAATAATTTCTGTCATATAATATTATATGGTCATATAAGTAATACAAATTTAAATAAGATTATGAACCACTAGGGTATTTCTATGGGCATTCATCAAATATTAGATAAGAACATATCAAATTAACATGTGGAACATGTGCAATATTAACTTACGTAACTAATATGACTACGGTTCAATGCATATACTGTAGTGTGTGTGTGTGTGTGAGTGTGTGTGTGTGTGTGTGTGTGTGGGCGGGCGGGCGGGCGGGTTTGGTTTAGGAGGATTTTTTTTAGGTTACAATCTGGTAATTACAAGGATATTATGCTATAAGTGTGGTTTATGAGGACATTACTAAACAATGTTTTTTGAAAATGTGAAAATACAGAAGGTTTTTTGTGAGGGTCAGGTTTATGGGATAGAATCTATAGTTCATATAGCATAATCATTATACCTCATAAGGGTAGCTGCACCAATATGAGTGTGTGTGTGTGTGTGTGTGTGTGTGTGTGTGTGTGTGTGTGGGCATGTTTATGTGGTTTACGAGGACAATTTTTTAGGTTACAAACTGGTAATTACAAGGGTATTATGCTATAAATGTGGTTTATGAGGACATTTCTAGTGTCCCCATTATTGAAATAGCTTAAAAAACATACTAAACAATGTTTTATTGAAAATGTAATAATGCAGAAAGTTTTCTGTGAGGGTTAGGTTTAGGGGTTGTGTTAGGTTTAGCGGATAGAATCTATAGTTGTACAGTATAAAAATCCTTATGTCTATGGAAAGTCCTCATAATGATAGGTAGACCAACATGTGTGTGTTTGTGTGTGTGTGTGTGTGTGTGTGTGTGTGTGTGTGTGTGTGTGTGTGTGTGTGTGTGTGTGTGTGTGTGTGTGCATATATAGAACATGTTTGATTCAATTACGCACCTAGAACTGCTACTCCAGCAAAGGATCCCACGGCTACACCTGCAATCTGGCCTGATGTTAGACCTTGCTGTTCTTGCTTATCACTCACGGAGCTATTGGGCTGAATCTGTGTAGTAAACAGCTCTGTGAATGTTGAGGAAGTGGATATAGTGGTTGTGTCTGTGTCAGACTCAGTGCCCACCGACAACATTGTAGTACTGTCAGTGGAGTTAGTGATAGTAGGGCTGGAGTCCACTATGGTAGTGCTAGAGGGCTCAGTGGAAGTTTTTGTGGAACAAAAAAACACTGAGAAAAGCAAGAAACAGTCAAGAGTTGTTAGTCTCATCAGTTTTTCTTCATAGATAAAGTCCATTCTATCAGCTGACTGTGCAATTCATTAAATGTATCTCTAAATTATTTGCTCTTGTATTGAGATGACTTCAATAAACACCTAACACCTGTGTTAGAAATAAGCAGTGATATTTGCCCCTTGGAATAGATAAATGTAATGGATTAAATTTTTGAGGGCTTTTTTTTTCAGTATACAACACAGCATGTCATCCATTTATGTCAAATGCGTCAACTGAACCAATTCATAGTATGAAATATATCCAGTGTTAGATTAAAGATTCATTCTTGGGCATTGTTGTCACTTTGGGTGACATTGCCCCCCGAGCCCTGGATAATTTTTTACCCTGCTTAACACCAATGCCAAGATGACAAACCATACCTGAACACATCAGGATTTGGAAGGTTGGGATGTTTCCAAGCATTGTTCCGAAATTAAAGGACAAATATCAACACACAGAGAGCCCTGGGAGATTATACATATAATACATAGCTTAAAACTTATTAAAAACATTATAAAATACATTTTATAATATAAAAATATCTTATTTTACATTTTAAATGAGTTAATAATATATGTGTACATATATACATTATGTTACAATGTATAAACTGTATGTGTGTGTGTGTGTGTGTGTGTGTGTGTGTGTGAGTGTGTGTATGTTAAAATGTTAAGAGGACTAAACTTTCAAATCATGAGTAAATGCACATAAATTGCATCACTGACCTGTTCAAAATGGCTGGATATCTTGACACTTTGACTATTCTCTCTCCACTCATCTCCCTGTTTTATACTTTTATATACTTATACTTTTTTTTTTTTTTATTGCCAGATATCCCATATAGGCCTATCACAAGATGGATCACCTGAAGATATACTGAAGTCAGACTGACGCACCTCACAGTTGACAATAGCAACTTTATGAGGGTGATGTTATAAAACGCCTCAGTCTCTATGGTTTTATTGATTGTAACTTATCAGTGTGTAGCTATTGGCAGGTCATTATTACACTAATTACTAACAAATCATACACAACATATTAATGTTAAATCTACTGTATAGACCTGAGATGCCCAAACACCATTAAAACCACCTGCCTAATATTGTGTAGGTCCCCCTCATGCCGGTTATCTGTGTTAATGTAGACTTTGTCAGTTTAAACCAGTCTGGCCATTCTCTGTTGACCTCTCTCATCAACAAGTCATTTCTGTCCACAGAACTAACGCTCACTGGATGTTTTTAGTTTCTGGCACCATTCAGAGTAAATTCTAGAGACTGTTGTGTGTGAAAATCCCAGGAGATCAGCAGTCACAGAAACACTTAAACCAGCCAAACCAGCCGAGATGTGGGTTGGTGCTATTTTGGTGGCACGAGCGGGACCTACACAATATTAGGCAGATGGGTTTAATGTTGTGGCTGATCAGTGTAGCATGCCATAAAAAATAAATAAAAAAACATTTCAAAAACAGAATTTTTTTTTATCTTAAATTGTAAAACAAAATCATTTTCAGAAATGAATTTCAGGCCCTAAATTTGTTATAATGCAATGTTTTCTCAAACAAGTTTGGGCATCTCTGTTTTAGAGGTATTGATTCATATGATCACATAGTGGTAATATTGCTGTTTGATTGAATAAACTGATTTACACACCACTTGCGGTCCATCCTCGCTTTCCTAATAAACATAAATCAAAAACCAGAAAGTGAGATAAAACTTCAAGTCTTGACTTATTTAGAGATGATAGTGTGTCAGTATACTGGAAGTGAGAATGTTCTGTTATGGGTTCAGAATTTACTTACAATGGCTTCAAGCCTGTGGAGATTTTGTTGTGCCCAGGTAATTAAGTTACTTTATGATACTGTGCTTACAAGGACTGGTTCAGCTTATAGTGGTTGCTGGGTTAGGAAAACTGTGGAACAGTGACGTAGAAAGGTGCAACAAGGAGTGTGTGTAATTGGTCCCAGAGAGAGGGAACTATATCCTGGAGACCAGAAGGCCGAAGTCCCACTGATCCCAGACCAGTTTAGTAAACTCCCTCCACTCTCTCCCTCCCTTGATCAGCATAAGTGAACAGCTAAGAAGTGGGGGTTGGTGGGATAGATGGATTAGGATTGTAGACTAACTAGGCCTAACTGTTTGGGAACAAAGGCTCTCCTGTATATGATTTAGCATGTTGTAAACTTGTGTACCAAAGATGAACATACAGCACTGTTCAGTCTTCTTAAATCATTATACACACTTCTCTCTTATTCAACTCTCTTGTATATAAAGATACAACATTCATGCACATATACAGTATCCATAAGCTTTGTGAAAGCTGAAAGCTCATTAATACAAGCTTTTAAACATGACATCTATACTGTCAGTGATGTCTTTTTTTATTTGTAATAATTTTGAAGTACATGATTGTTGTGCATACAATATTGTAAAAGCATAAATACACAAACAAAAACAGGGAAAAAATAGTAAACAGGAAAAATAAGCTAAATAAATAAAGTGTCATTAATATAAATTAAGAAAATGGCAATATACAATATAAAAAAGAATCCAATAAACAATAACAATAGAAATAAACTTTCAGGAAGATATATTTTGCTCACAAAACAGCATAAGCAGGCAAAAGCAAATGAAAAGCAAAGACTAAATGGTGATATTATGAATTTGTATATATTTTTTTATTCAAACTGTAAGCATGCATTTTTAAATAAATAATGAAAAAATCTGCTGGAAAATGCAAAAATAAGATGAACACTGTTAGACCAGCGCACAGTGCCTAGATGGCGCTGTTGTGCGGATCGAGTGAGTGGCGGAGTTGCTCAGTGCAGCAGCAGCAGCGTGTTCTCAAACTCTAAACCGCGCAGGACTGAACAACGCTCGCCGAGCAGCGGATACTCGGTGCTTTCAATGAACTCTGCGGACATTATGCACAAGAACCCACGTTATAACATCTAAAACAGCAAATAAGGCATGCGCTTGACGTCCGTTTAGAAACCGTACCATGTAACAGAGTACTCGCTTGTGCCCGGCGGCTTTGAAGCAGGAGTGAAGAGCAATCAATCACCGGATACCTCCACCGTTATTCGGGGAGCGCTGCTGAGGAGGCAGGGTAACCGCTTCTCTAATGCTGCCCTGACCGGGCCATCTCACTCAGTGGTACCACTTCGACCCAACAGTGGATCAGGTTTTATAGCGGGACAGGTGCACGGCAAAGATGTTGCAAGTGCTGGCTTGCGGCGTGGTGGTTTTCCCCGGTCTCTTCTTCACTTTGAGAAAAGTGCTCCCGTCCATTTTCAAGCAGTGGACAGATGCCGACGTCGTGCTGGTCAGCGAGAGGTGAGTTTTAGGTGACAGTTGTGCAGGTCTGTAAGGCCAGACAGCTCTTGTTTTATCATTATGTGCCGTTTAGTGCCAGAAGCGGTCTCATCTGCCATAGTTCGAAGTGATACACATCAAAGAAAATGTTTGCTGTGACAGTGGAGCAGCTTGATGCAGAAGAGCATAACAGCTGTTAGATACCAGGGCCCATTTGCGTGAAACCCATTATGTTAAGAAAAACCCTTAGTTATAAGTGTGTTTAAAAATGAATGTGTAGCTTTATTACACTGAGGGTTTTCAAAAAAATGGGTTCTTGCAACGTACTGCTGCTGACGTGTTTGTATACTGCCCTATATATGATGGAAGGCAAATTTTATACAAGTAGCCTATATATAGTATATCAGCTTATCTTATGGCGTGTGCGTCTTAGTTTTGAATCGGGTAAGCTGTTGCAATTCTGCTCATGTTATCCTATGTAATATGTTATATTCAGCTGTTCTCATGGCCTCTCTTACGGTGGCCCAGGGGTGCACAACACCAACAAATTATCAAAGCAAATAAATGCTTAAAAAAATAAATAAACAATTATAATAATTAAACCACGTGCCTTTATTTCATTGTGTTGTGGCTTAATTTCGTTGTGTTGTGGCTTAATTTCATTGTGTTGTGGTTCATTGTGTTGTGGTTTAATTTCATTGTGTTGTGGCTTAATTTCATTGTGTTGTGTCTTAATGTGTTGTGGCTTAATTTCGTTGAGTTGTGGCTTAATTTGGTTGTGTTGTGGCTTAATTTCATTGTGTTGTGGTTTAATGTGTTGTGGCTTAATTTTTTTGAGTAGTGGCTTAATTTCGCTGTGTCATCATGGCTTAATGTGTTGTGGTTTAATGTGTTGTGGCTTAATTTGGTTGTGTTGTGGCTTAATTTTGTTGAGTAGTGGCTTAATTTCGCTGTGTCATCATGGCTTAATGTGTTGTGGCTTAATTTGGTTGTGTTGTGGTTTAATTTTGTTGAGTAGTGGCTTAATTTCGCTGTGTCATCATGGCTTAATGTGTTGTGGTTTAATGTGTTGTGGCTTAATTTGGTTGTGTTGTGGCTTAATTTTGTTGAGTAGTGGCTTAATTTCGCTGTGTCATCATGGCTTAATGTGTTGTGGTTTAATGTGTTGTGGCTTAATTTGGTTGTGTTGTGGCTTAATTTGGTTGTGTTGTGCTTAATTTCGTTGTGTTGTGGGTTCATTTCATTGTGTTGTGGCTTAATTTCGTTGTGTTGTGGCTTAATTTTGTTGTGTTGTGGTTTAATTTCATTTTGTTGTGGTTTAATGTGTTGTGGCTTAATTTCGTTGTGTTGTGGTTTAATTTCGTTGTGGCTTAATTTCGTTGTGTTGTGATTTAATTTCATTGTGTTGTGGTTTAATGTGTCGTGGCTTAATTTCATTGTGTTGTGGCTTAATTTCATTGTGTTGTGTCTTGATTTCGTTGCGTTGTGGCTTAATTTCATTGTGTTCTGGTTTAATGTGTTGTGGCTTAATTTCATTGTGTTGTGGTTTAATGTGTCGTGGCTTAATTTCATTGTGTTGTGGCTTAATTTCATTGTGTTGTGGCTTAATGTGTTGTGGCTTAATTTCATTGTGTTGTGGTTTAATGTGTCGTGGCTTAATTTCGTTGTGTTGTGGCTTAATTTCGTTGTGTTGTGGCTTAATTTCGTTGTGTTGTGATTTAATTTCATTGTGTTGTGGCTTAATTTCGTTGTGTTGTGGTTTAATTTCGTTGTGTTGTGATTTAATTTCATTGTGTTGTGGCTTAATGTGTTGTGGCTTAATTTCATTGTGTTGTGGTTTAATGTGTCGTGGCTTAATTTCGTTGTGTTGTGGCTTAATTTCGTTGTGTTGTGGCTTAATTTCGTTGTGTTGTGATTTAATTTCATTGTGTTGTGGCTTAATTTCGTTGTGTTGTGGCTTAATTTCATTGTGTTGTGGTTTAATGTGTTGTGGCTTAATTTCATTGTGTTGTGGTTTAATGTGTCGTGGCTTAATTTCATTGTGTTGTGGCTTAATTTCATTGTGTTGTGGCTTAATGTGTTGTGGCTTAATTTCATTGTGTTGTGGTTTAATGTGTCGTGGCTTAATTTCGTTGTGTTGTGGCTTAATTTCGTTGTGTTGTGGCTTAATTTCGTTGTGTTGTGATTTAATTTCATTGTGTTGTGGCTTAATTTCATTGTGTTGTGGCTTAATTTCGTTGAGTTGTGGCTTAATTTGGTTGTGTTGTGGCTTAATTTCATTGTGTTGTGGTTTAATGTGTTGTGGCTTAATTTTTTTGAGTAGTGGCTTAATTTCGCTGTGTCATCATGGCTTAATGTGTTGTGGTTTAATGTGTTGTGGCTTAATTTGGTTGTGTTGTGGCTTAATTTTGTTGAGTAGTGGCTTAATTTCGCTGTGTCATCATGGCTTAATGTGTTGTGGCTTAATTTGGTTGTGTTGTGGTTTAATTTTGTTGAGTAGTGGCTTAATTTCGCTGTGTCATCATGGCTTAATGTGTTGTGGTTTAATGTGTTGTGGCTTAATTTGGTTGTGTTGTGGCTTAATTTTGTTGAGTAGTGGCTTAATTTCGCTGTGTCATCATGGCTTAATGTGTTGTGGTTTAATGTGTTGTGGCTTAATTTGGTTGTGTTGTGGTTTAATGTGTTGTGGCTTAATTTGGTTGTGTTGTGGCTTAATTTTGTTGAGTAGTGGCTTAATTTCACTGTGTCATCATGGTTTAATGTGTTGTGCTTAATTTGGTTGTGTTGTGGCTTAATTTGGTTGTGTTGTGCTTAATTTCGTTGTGTTGTGGGTTCATTTCATTGTGTTGTGGCTTAATTTCGTTGTGTTGTGGCTTAATTTTGTTGTGTTGTGGTTTAATTTCATTTTGTTGTGGTTTAATGTGTTGTGGCTTAATTTCGTTGTGTTGTGGTTTAATTTCGTTGTGGCTTAATTTCGTTGTGTTGTGATTTAATTTCATTGTGTTGTGGTTTAATGTGTCGTGGCTTAATTTCATTGTGTTGTGGCTTAATTTCATTGTGTTGTGTCTTGATTTCGTTGCGTTGTGGCTTAATTTCATTGTGTTCTGGTTTAATGTGTTGTGGCTTAATTTCATTGTGTTGTGGTTTAATGTGTCGTGGCTTAATTTCATTGTGTTGTGGCTTAATTTCATTGTGTTGTGGCTTAATGTGTTGTGGCTTAATTTCATTGTGTTGTGGTTTAATGTGTCGTGGCTTAATTTCGTTGTGTTGTGGCTTAATTTCGTTGTGTTGTGGCTTAATTTCGTTGTGTTGTGATTTAATTTCATTGTGTTGTGGCTTAATTTCGTTGTGTTGTGGTTTAATTTCGTTGTGTTGTGATTTAATTTCATTGTGTTGTGGCTTAATGTGTTGTGGCTTAATTTCATTGTGTTGTGGTTTAATGTGTCGTGGCTTAATTTCGTTGTGTTGTGGCTTAATTTCGTTGTGTTGTGGCTTAATTTCGTTGTGTTGTGATTTAATTTCATTGTGTTGTGGCTTAATTTCGTTGTGTTGTGGCTTAATTTCATTGTGTTGTGGTTTAATGTGTTGTGGCTTAATTTCATTGTGTTGTGGCTTAATTTCATTGTGTTGTGGCTTAATTTCGTTGTGTTGTGGCTTAATTTCGTTGTGTTGTGGTTTAATGTTTCGTGGCTTAATTTCGTTGTGTTGTGGCTTAATTTCGTTGTGTTGTGGTTTAATTTCATTGTGTTGTGGTTTAATTTCGTTGTGTTGTGTCTTAATTTTGTTGTGTTGTGGTTTAATTTCGTTGTGTTGTGGCTTAATTTCGTTGTGTTGTGGTTTAATGTGTTGTGGCTTAATTTCATTGTGTTGTGGTTTAATGTGTTGTGGCTTAATTTCATTGTGTTGTGGTTTAATGTGTTGTGGCTTAATTTGGTTGTGTTGTGGTTTAATGTGTTGTGGCTTAATTTGGTTGTGTTGTGGTTTAATTTGTTGTGGCTTAATTTGGTTGTGTTGTGGTTTAATGTGTTGTGGCTTAATTTGGTTGTGTTGTGGCTTAATTTCATTGAGTTGTGGTTTAATGTGTTCTGGCTTAATTTCATTTTGTTGTGGCTTATTTTCGCTGTGTTGTGGCTTAATTTTAATTGTGCTGTGGTTTAATGTGTTGTGGCTTAATTTCGCTGTGTCTTAATTTCGCTGTGTTGTGTCTTAATTTCGCTGTGTTCTGGCTTAATTTCGTTGTGTTGTGGCTTAATTTCGTTGTGTTGTGTCTTAATTTCATTGTGTTGTGGCTTAATTTCGTTGTGTTGTGGCTTAATTTCATTGTGTTTATGTGTTGTGTCTTAATTTCGTGGTATTGTGTCTTAATTTTGCTGTGTTGTGGCTTAATTTCATTGTGTTCAATGTGTTCTGGCTTAATTTCGCTGTGTTGTGGCATAGTTTCATTGTGTTGTGGCTTAATTTCGTTGTGTTGTGGTTTTAATTTCGTTGTGTTGTGATTTAATTTCATTGTGTTGTGGCTTAATGTGTTGTGGCTTAATTTCATTGTGTTGTGGTTTAATGTGTCGTGGCTTAATTTATTGTGTCGTGGCTTAATTTCGTTGTGTTGTGGCTTAATTTCGTTGAGTTGTGGCTTAATTTCATTGTGTTGTGGTTTAATGTGTTGTGGCTTAATTTGGTTGTGTTGTGGTTTAATGTGTTGTGGCTTAATTTGGTTGTGTTGTGGTTTAATGTGTTGTGGCTTAATTTCGTTGAGTTGTGGTTTAATGTGTTCTGGCTTAATTTCATTTTGTTGTGGCTTATTTTCACTGTGTTGTGGCTTAATTTCATTGTGTTGTGGTTTAATGTGTTGTGGCTTAATTTCATTGTGTTGTGGTTTAATGTGTTGTGGCTTAATTTGGTTGTGTTGTGGTTTAATGTGTTGTGGCTTAATTTGGTTGTGTTGTGGCTTAATTTCATTGTGTTGTGTGTGGCTTAATTTCATTGAGTTGTGGTTTAATTTGTTGTGGCTTAATTTCATTGAGTTGTGGTTTAATGTGTTGTGGCTTAATTTCATTGTGTTGTGGTTTAATGTGTTGTGGCTTAATTTCATTGAGTTGTGGTTTAATGTGTTGTGGCTTAATTTCATTTTGTTGTGGTTTAATGTGTTGTGTCTTAATTTCGGTGTGTTGTGGTTTAATGTGTTGTGTCTTAATTTTGCTATGTTGTGGCTTAATTTCATTGTGTTTAATGTGTTGTGTCTTAATTTCGCTGTGTTGTGGCTTAATTTCATTGTGTTTAATGTGTTGTGTCTTAATTTCGTGGTGTTGTGTCTTAATTTCGCTGTGTTGTGGCTTAATTTCATTGTGTTTAATGTGTTGTGTCTTAATTTTGTTGTGTTGTGGCATAGTTTCATTGTGTTGTGGCTTAATTTGTTGTGATTTAATTTCATTGTGTTTAATGTGTTGTGTCTTAATTTCGTGGTGTTGTGTCTTAATTTCGCTGTGTTGTGGCTTAATTTCATTGTGTTTAATGTGTTGTGTCTTAATTTCGCTGTGTTGTGTCTTAATTTCGCTGTGTTGTGGCATAGTTTCATTGTGTTGTGGCTTAATTTCGTTGTGTTGTGGTTTTAATTTTGTTGTGTTGTGATTTAATTTCATTGTGTTGTGGCTTAATGTGTTGTGGCTTAATTTCATTGTGTTGTGGTTTAATGTGTCGTGGCTTAATTTATTGTGTCGTGGCTTAATTTGGTTGTGTTGTGGCTTAATTTCGTTGAGTTGTGGCTTAATTTAGTTGAGTTGTGGTTTAATGTGTTGTGGCTTAATTTGGTTGTGTTGTGGTTTAATGTGTTGTGGCTTAATTTCGTTGAGTTGTGGTTTAATGTGTTCTGGCTTAATTTCATTTTGTTGTGGCTTATTTTCACTGTGTTGTGGCTTAATTTCATTGTGTTGTGGCTTAATTTCATTGTGTTGTGGTTTAATGTGTTGTGGCTTAATTTGGTTGTGTTGTGGTTTAATGTGTTGTGGCTTAATTTGGTTGTGTTGTGGCTTAATTTCATTGTGTTGTGGTTTAATGTGTTGTGGCTTAATTTGGTTGTGTTGTGGTTTAATGTGTTGTGGCTTAATTTCGTTGAGTTGTGGTTTAATGTGTTCTGGCTTATTTTCACTGTGTTGTGGCTTAATTTCATTGTGTTGTGGTTTAATGTGTTGTGGCTTAATTTGGTTGTGTTGTGGTTTAATGTGTTGTGGCTTAATTTGGTTGTGTTGTGGTTTAATGTGTTGTGGCTTAATTTGGTTGTGTTGTGGCTTAATTTCATTGTGATGTGTGTGGCTTAATTTCATTGAGTTGTGGTTTAATTTGTTGTGGCTTAATTTCATTGAGTTGTGGTTTAATGTGTTGTGGCTTAATTTCATTGTGTTGTGGCTTAATGTGTTGTGGCTTAATTTCATTGTGTTGTGGTTTAATGTGTCGTGGCTTAATTTATTGTGTCGTGGCTTAATTTGGTTGTGTTGTGGCTTAATTTCGTTGAGTTGTGGCTTAATTTAGTTGAGTTGTGGTTTAATGTGTTGTGGCTTAATTTGGTTGTGTTGTGGTTTAATGTGTTGTGGCTTAATTTCGTTGAGTTGTGGTTTAATGTGTTCTGGCTTAATTTCATTTTGTTGTGGCTTATTTTCACTGTGTTGTGGCTTAATTTCATTGTGTTGTGGCTTAATTTCATTGTGTTGTGGTTTAATGTGTTGTGGCTTAATTTGGTTGTGTTGTGGTTTAATGTGTTGTGGCTTAATTTGGTTGTGTTGTGGCTTAATTTCATTGTGTTGTGGTTTAATGTGTTGTGGCTTAATTTGGTTGTGTTGTGGTTTAATGTGTTGTGGCTTAATTTCGTTGAGTTGTGGTTTAATGTGTTCTGGCTTATTTTCACTGTGTTGTGGCTTAATTTCATTGTGTTGTGGTTTAATGTGTTGTGGCTTAATTTGGTTGTGTTGTGGTTTAATGTGTTGTGGCTTAATTTGGTTGTGTTGTGGTTTAATGTGTTGTGGCTTAATTTGGTTGTGTTGTGGCTTAATTTCATTGTGATGTGTGTGGCTTAATTTCATTGAGTTGTGGTTTAATTTGTTGTGGCTTAATTTCATTGAGTTGTGGTTTAATGTGTTGTGGCTTAATTTCATTGTGTTGTGGTTTAATGTGTTGTGGCTTAATTTCATTGAGTTGTGGTTTAATGTGTTGTGGCTTAATTTCATTTTGTTTTGGCTTATTTTCGCTGTGTTGTGGCTTAATTTCATTGTGTTTAATGTGTTGTGTCTTAATTTTGTGGTGTTGTGTCTTAATTTCACTGTGTTGTGGCTTAATTTCATTGTGTTTAATGTGTTGTGTCTTAATTTCGTGGTGTTGTGTCTTAATTTCGCTGTGTTGTGGCTTAATTTCATTGTGTTTAATGTGTTGTGTCTTAATTTCGCTGTGTTGTGGCGTAGTTTCATTGTGTTGTGGCTTAATATTGTAGTGTTGTGGTTTAATTTCGTTGTGTTGTGATTTAATTTCATTGTTTTGTGGCTTAATTTCATTGTGTTCTGGTTTAATGTGTTGTGGCTTAATTTGGTTGTGTTGTGGCTTAATTTGTTTGTGTTGTGGTTTAATTTGTTGTGGCTTAATTTGGTTGTGTTGTGGTTTAATGTGTTGTGGCTTAATTTGGTTGTGTTGTGGTTTAATGTGTTCTGGCTTAATTTCGCTGTGTTGTGTCTTAATTTCGTTGTGTTGTGGCTTAATTTCATTGTGTTTAATGTGTTCTGGCTTAATTTCGCTGTGTTGTGTCTTAATTTCGCTGTGTTGTGGCATAGTTTCATTATGTTGTGGCTTAATATTGTAGTGTTGTCCCTTTATGTTGTGTCATAATTTGATTGTACTCTGGTTTATTTCCTTTGTGTTAAGCTTTTATTTGTTTTGTGTTGTGACTTCATTGTGATGTGTTGTGGCTTAATTCCGTTGTGTTTTCAGATTTTAATTGCTTTGGTTATTTTGTTGGGCCTCCATACTTAATTGCCCCCTGATCAATTGGGAACTGAGAATGAACATGTTGTGGTTTGTAATCTGTAAGGAGGGTTGGTATTCATTGATAGAAATTAATACTTGTACATTTACATTTAGGACAAAGTGCCTACCAAAGTTTTCATATATTCATTATGTGATTGCAAAGTATGAATGCCATTGCATTTGATTTCAAACTGTCAAACCAATTGGCAATTTAAGAAAGATACTTTTATTACAGATGTGCAATTATCACTGAATACAACAAATTTTGGTTGTCCTCTATCTTAACAACTGCATTTCTGAAATATCCAGCAACTATTTATTTAAAGGGCACCTATTATGGCATTTTAAATTTTCCTAATATTGTTTTGGGAGTCCCCAACAACAGTTTTACATGCATGCAATGACAAAAAACACTTTTGTTGTCTTATATTATGGATTTATGTTTACCTGATTTGCTCACCGACTCCCAAATGATTTGTTCAACGGCTCATTTTTCCAAACCCCTCCTTTGCGTGACGCTAATCTGCGGTGATTGGTCAGATGACCCAGTCAGTTGTGATTGGTATACTCTGTGCAGAGATTGTCGGAAACGGAACGCCCATCACCGCTTTGTAGTAAAAAAATCAAAATCAGAGAAGGAATTTGAGTTGATTTATGTTAGCGATCATAGCCCAAAGTTCAGTGGTAAACACCCAATCAGTTATTGTTTGTGTTAGCCCAACGCATAAACATATTGGTAAAGCACTGCATTACTACAAGTTATTGCTCTATTCTTTATGACAACTCCAATAACATCGACAAACATTTCACATATTTCAAAAAAATTGACATTGGAGACCTAGAAGCTGCGCTGAGCGTAACTTACACAACACACACAAATACTTATTAAGCATGCTAAAAAAACACATAAAAGTAACAATTATTAATAATACTTACAGGTTGTGATTCGGAGGAGGAAGCTGATCCAAATAAACTTGGTACTGAACCTTCCTTCAGTATCAACCGCTCATGAATCCACACTTGAAAGCATTCATGTTCAGTAAAGCAATCGTCATTAAAATGACACGAACACAGCACAAGTTTCGGGCTATACTTGTGTGGTATAGTTGTAAATATAAACTCTAGCCACTGATTCTTCACATGCTCGTCCCTGGCCAGTGAAAAAGGTCAGCTTTTGATATGCACTTCAGAACACAGCGTCTTGTTGTCGACATGATGTTTTCAAGTTTTCCCTGGTGTCTGCGCGCACAATGAGTGGGCGCGGACAATTTGATAATTTTTCGTCTTGACGTCACAACGAAAAGGAAAATGACTCATTGGAAAAACGATTCATTACATTGACTCAGAGTCGACTCCTACTTTTGAGAGACAATAACTTTTTTTTATGGTGAACTTTCATATATAAAACTTTGCAGGATGTTTTTGTTCACATAAATCTATGTTACACACTACATGAAAGGTAATTTTCAAAATTCCATAATAGGTGCCCTTTAAAGATTATTGCAACTGATGGAGGAGAACCCTTTTCAGTGTCATCCACACATCCAATGCTGCTAGGTTTTTGTGTGTGCAGAAAAGCAGTTTCTGATCAGTTCTTGGTGGGTTTAGAAAAACATCGTCATTGACAGTATTTCTTGTGTGTTTGTTAGCTTATAATAGCAACACGATGTATCTACTGTAAGGCATGCAACTATATTGCGGACTCAGCTATGGGATGTTTAGGCTTCATAATTTTAATGAAAAGTATTTAAACTAATTTTCTCTAAGTTCATGTGGTTTTGTAAACTATAATGAACCAATTTCACATCCAATGTTAAACGCAAGCAAGGAAATTTCAGACATTTATTGCCTTTTTTCCCACTTTACCATTTTCCATTTTAGTTTTTCTAAATGATTGGTGTTGTAAAAACAAACTGACATGGCTGGATATACCTAATCCCTTTGTTCTCAATATGGGTCTGCTTTGCTAAGGGTAATTGTTGGGGGCTTTAATGTAGCAATACCCATAATCCCAGCCAATACAGTACCATTTTGTTTTGCATTTTATTTTGTGCTACTTTTTTACCTGATACTTGTTTGTGTTTTACAAGCTTTTCTGCTCTATTAATTCTGTTAATTTTGTTAGGTTTTCTCTATTCTGAGGCTATAATGGCTAAATTGTGCAATGCTTCCTTTCAGATTTGTGTTGACATAACATTGTATAAATGTTGGATTAGATTCCCCCAATCCAACCAATTGCATATCAGTCATTGTAAAACAAACACTAAAATGATGCCACATCAGAATAAAATTTGTCTATAGTTATACAAACAAATATGCAACCTTTTGAATATGCAATACAGTCAAGTTTGAAATTCTTATTCTTTAAAGCAATTGACAGTGAGCAGAATGCATGCCCCACTAAACAATGACTGAGCTTGTCATTCTCTAGCAATGTAAATTCTCATCAGCACTGTTTGCACGAGTGTGCAATTTCTGTACACTGGAACATTTAGATTAGATTAGGTGTTTATTCCTTAGTGTCACTTCTATAAGAACAGGGTAAGAGACGAGTCCTTGCTTGTGCAATCATCTGAATGTAGTTCCTGCAGACAATATCATTGCTGCAGAGTGATCCGTCGATAAAGTTACTCTTTGTCCAGCACTTTGGATTAGCTTGGTTTGGGATTGATTTAACATAAATCAAACCCTGTCCCTTACCAAAGACCAGCTATGTTTTGGAGACAGACTTATTGGATTGTTATATCTATCTCAGCAGTTTGTGATTGCAGGTTGAATTAATGGTAATTTAGGGCTGCACGATTTGGACAAAAAGTCATATTGCGATTATTTTGAAAAATATTGCGATTGCGATTTGAACTGCGATTATGATGGTAATGTTTTCCACAAAAAATGTACCACAAAACTGCAAAAAGTGTTCTAGGGTTTTCACACTTGAGCCCTCTTAAAAAGAACCAAACTGAGACCTTTTTCAGTTCACCCACAAACAAATAAATATATAAACAGTGAAACAAAGTCTTCTTCATATCCAAATGTTACCATCCACCGTGTACCTGTTTTTGTCCATTTTGTGATCTCAGCCCACTAATCATCATCATTAGTTTTTGAAACAGCTAACCTGAATGTTAGGGATGCACCAATCAGGATTTTTAACATCCGATACCGATCTTGAATTTTCATCTCATCAATCGATGCTGATCATTTAACTTTTTATCAGCAGCTCTGTCAAAACTGATTCTATGTAAGCTTTCTGCTTAATGTCACTGTTAACTAAATTTCCCCATTGGTAAAACCATAGTTGTTGCCTAGTTTTTGCTGTCAAAAATAATGTTGGTTGATTGAATAATTCAGTATACACAAAATATAATTTTAAAATATAAGTGTTACTCTTTATTCTAGACCTTAAAAACTAGTAGGCTTATACAAACTATTCTTTACTGTATATATGATAGTCCTTAAGAATGAGGCTTAATGTCAAACTGAAGTTGAACAGATGACCCATTGGTGTAATTAAATTTAAAGTGAAAATTTTGCATAGTTTGTCACCATTTCATTTAATTATTTTTATTCATTGTTTTATTATATTTAATTTAGCAATGCACTATATTATAGTAACTAAATATTTGATATAGTTTTATTGTATGTCCCTTTTCATTTTGTTGGATGTTGGTGATATTAGATCCGCTTTCGCTTGTTTCCGCGGGGAGTGTAATAAGGGCGACACGCTCTCTCGTGAGGTAAACAAATGACAGGAGAATGAAGAGATGTTTCTGGACTCTACAGGTGTTACTGTTAATGATGTTTGCTCAGAAATCAATTAATAAAGATGTTAGAATCACACCCCATCTTGTATTCTGTGATATTATTATGGTACCTGTGCCTTGCGGAGACTGAGATGCTGCTACCACAGATAATAATAAAAAACGCTTCACGCAGGACGCTACAGTTTAATGTAAATAAAGCGTTTAGCGCACCTAAGCAAACCGAACTTAGAGCACTGAAAACACTGTAACAATGCTCTGACTTAATATAGACTGGACACAGCAGCGCAAATAAACTTTGAAGGGAGCAGACTATTTATTTATTTAATAAAATCGCAGCCCTTTGCAATTTAATAATCGCACAAGGTCACATCGCGGTTTCGATTTTATTTCGATTAATTGTGCAGCCTTATGGTAATTAAAGGTAATCTGATCTCTTCAGTTTGTTTCTGTGGGTTACTTTGATCAGTAGCTATATACTTAAACTATAGCTTTTTTTATTGATAAGGATTCATTCTCACTCATTTTCCCCCTCCAATAAAATCAACATGTGGACATTTAGCACAAAGGGTACAGAGCCTATACCAGTTTTCATTATTCATCATGCAGTGGCCCCAAAAAGTATTTTAACTTTTTGGCTTCACTTAAAATCTTAAAAATTTCAAAATATCAAAGAAAGTGGGAATGATTGCTGTTAAAAAAGTAATTGCTAAGTAAAGAATTGGCAAGATGCCTCTTGGTTTGATATTCTGTACATTGAAATTCATAAATGTTTAAGTTTGGCATAAGTCTCCAAATACTATTTGAGGCGGCTATATACAGTATTTGCAGACATTTAAAAAAGTAATAAGTCACAAAGACACACTTGAAGAAACACTTTATTATATTTTTAAGAATACACAAAAGAGGGAGCCTGGGTAGCTCATCAAGTATTGACGCTGACTATCAACCCTGGAGTTGTCAGTTTTAATCCAGGGTGTGAATCCAGCCAGGTCTCCTAAGCAACCAAATTGGCCCGGTTGTTAGGGAGGGTAGAGTCACATGGCATGACCTCCTCATGGTCACAATTAGTGGTTCTCGCTCTCAATGGGGCACGTGGTAAGTTGTGCTTGGATCGCGGAGGATAGCACGAGCATCCACATGCTATGAGTCTCCGAGGTGTCATGCACAACGAGCCACGTGATAAGATGTGTGGATTGACAGTCTAAGAAGAGACTTGTCCTCCACCACCCGGATTGAGGTGAGTAACCACGGCACCACAAGGACCTACTAAGTAGTGGGAAGTGGACATTCCAAATTGGGAGAAAAGGGGGTAAAAAAACAAAACAAGAACATACAAAATAAAAGCCGTCAATGCTTGTGTCTGATTTGCTGTTTGTTCAGATGCAGTGCAAGCCTTTCTCGTGGAACAAGTGCATGTAAAGAGATTTCACTCTTCTTTTTTTTTCTCTGTTTCATTCATCTGAAAACTATTTTCCAGAATAATGTCGTCTATGAGAATGCTGCAAATGATCTCCGATCATCTCAGGAGCTGTAGTGAGTTTAGTTCGCTTTATTTCCACACGGTTAGCATGCATTGTGAACGCAACTCTGCAGCTTCAGTAATAATAACTTTGTATTAAAGAAACAGACGAAAGTGATTAAATCATAAAATTATAAAAGACATGTTCACCTTGAACCTAAAATTGAGTTCTATTTTTTTTCTTCAGGCACCATTAAACGTATTACCAAAAAAAACACAATGCAAACACAAATTCAGTAAGAACACATATTTTGCAGCGTTATTTTGGGAACACAAGGGAATTTATTAGGCTTTATTATTATGATTATTATTATCTTTACATTTATGATTGTCTTTAGTTCTTAATCTGTAGGCTCTTAGTAATATTCCACATGTTGTAGTTGATGGATGCTTGCGTGATGGCAAATGGAGTTGTTGGAGATGGTAAATGTTTAGATTTGGGGAGGGGGTTAATAAGATTTTTTGATCACTTTGTTATTTTAACTGTTTTTTGTTTATTTTAAAGTGCAATTTGAATTTAGAAATGTCTTTTGTTTATGTTTTACATGTTTTAATAAATTAATTAATTTTTATTTGCTTTAATTTTAAAGAGTATATCAAAATATATTTTTATGTTTTTTACATATTGCCCAGCCATATAGTGCATAGCATTGCGTGGCATTGACCTGAATCACTTTCTTGATTTAAAGTGTGCTTTTTTTCACTTCGCAGGTCCCACATCTTTGGAGGCTCATGTAATCTGAGACAGTGTCTGTAATACATCAGGTGTTAATTTAGTAATGATAATGTTTGGTTACGTATGTAACCTCCGTTCCCCGAGGGAGGGAACGACACGTTGTGTCGGAGAAGCGACACTAGGGGTCTCTCTTGAGCGCCGATATCCACCTCTGATCTATGAAAAAAAGGCCAATGAGAGTTGGCAGCCAGTATTTGCATGTCCCGCCCCCGGACATACGGGTATTTAAGCGGCGCAAATACGGGAGTTCATTCAGGATTTTTCTGAGGAGCCGGAAATGGTCCGGCCACAACAGTGGCTCGGTTCAGCGACATGGCGGAGGAAAGACACAACGTGTCGTTCCCTCCCTCGGGGAACGGAGGTTACATACGTAACCAAATGTTCCCCTTCTGTCGCTCTCTCCACGTTGTGTCGGAGAAGCGACACTAGGGGACCTCAGGAGGCCTTACCTGTGGAGCACCTATACCAGTACAGGGTAGCCATCAGGGTACCCGCAGTGGCTTGGGTCGGCGAGTTCCTCCGCTGAACCGCGGACCCGGAGGGCTGGGGAGGAATCGACCAGGGGCCTGACTCGGAGTGGGGCGCCCTGGGAAGAAGGCGCACTACTTTACCTTGACGTCAGGAAAAGGGCGCTGGGCGCAAGCGATCCACCAGGCCGGTCGGTGTGCGTGTTACTGAGTTCTACGGGCTCGGACCTGAGAAAACACGAGACGCAACCGACTCAACGTGGAGGTTGTAAAACCTCGCGAAGGTGTTGGGTGTTGCCCAACCCGCGGCTCTACAGATGTCTGCTAGGGAGGTGCCCTTGGCCAGTGCCCACGAGGACGCAACACCCCTTGTTGAATGAGCTCGGACCCGCAAGGGTAGGGGCACGGCCTGGGTGTGATAAGCCAGTGTGATGGCGTCGACAACCCAGTGGGCGAGCCTCTGTTTGGAGACGGCATTCCCTTTCTGCCGTCCCCCAAAGCAGACGAAGAGCTGCTCAGAGCGTCTAGTGCTCTGTGTGCGGTCCAGGTAAATGCGCAGGGCGCGCACTGGACATAGCAACGAAAGGGCTGGGTCTGCCTCCTCCCGGGGCAGCGCTTGCAGGTTCACTATCTGATCTCGGAAGGGTGTGGTAGGAACCTTGGGCACATAGCCCGGTCGCGGTCTTAGGATCACAGACGTATCTGCCGGACCGAAATCCAGGCAAGTGTCACTGACAGAGAACGCTTGCAGGTCCCCGACCCTCTTGATAGAGGTGAGCGCGATCAGCAAGGCTGTCTTAAGAGAGAGGGCCCTGAGTCCAATTGATTCAAGCGGCTCGAAGGGGGGTCTCTGGAGTCCTGCCAAGACTACCGAGAGATCCCAGGAGGGAACTAGGCCTGGCCGGGAGGGATTCAACCTCCGGGCGCCTCTCAGGAACCTGAGGATCAGGTCGTGCTTACCCAAAGACTTGCCGTCTACAGGATCGTGGTGGGCGGCAATGGCGGCAACATACACCTTGAGGGTGGACGGGGACAGTCTCCTGTCCAGCCTCTCCTGTAGGAACAGGAGCACTGACCTAATCACGCATCTCTGCGGGTCTTCAGTTCGGGAAGAACACCAATCTGCGAACAAGCGCCACTTTAGGGCGTAAAGGTGCCTGGTAGAGGGGGCTCTGGCTTGGTTAATTGTATACACAAATTGTATTCACTAGCTCTTCCGCATCCCGTCCAGGGACCAGACGTGGAGGTTCCAGAGGTCTGGGCGCGGGTGCCAGAGCGTGCCCCGTCCCTGAGAGAGGAGGTCCTTTCTCAGGGGAATTCGCCAGGGAGGAGCTGTCGCGAGAAGTCTGAGTTCCGAGAACCAAGTCCGAGTGGGCCAGTAGGGGGGGCCACTAACGTGACTCGCTCCTCGTCCTCCCTGACCTTGCACAGCACCGGTGCAAGAAGGCTCACTGGGGGAAATGCATACTTGCGCAGCCCCGAGGGCCAGCTGTGTGCCAGCGCGTCTGCCCCAAGGGGAGCCTCTGTTAGGGCGTACCAGAGCGGAGAGTGGGAGGTTTCCTGGGAGGCAAACAGGTCTACCTGGGCCTTGCCAATCAGTTCCCAAATCAGCTGCACCGACTGGGGGTGAAGCCTCCACTCCCCGCCGGCAGGCGTTGTCGTGATAGCACGTCCGCTACAACGTTGAGCTTGCCGGGGATGTGAGTGGCACGCAGCGACCTGAGTCACTGCTGGCTCCATAGGAGGAGACGGCGGGCGAGTTGTGACATGTGGTGGGAGCGCACGCCGCCTTGGCGATTTATGTACGCCACCACCGTGGTGCTGTCCGATCTCACGAGGACATGCTTGTCCCGAACTAACGGGAGGAACTTCCTGAGGGCGAGAAGGACGGTCAGCAACTCCAGGCAATTGATGTGCTAATGCAGCGGGGCCCCTTTCCAACGGCCCGCTTCTGCGTGCCCGCTGCACACAGCACCCCACCCGGACCGGGAGGCGTCAGTTGTGACCAGAACGTGTCGGGACACCTGCTGCAGGGGCACTCCTGCCCGTAAAAAGCAGAGGTCTGTCCAGGGTCGGAGTGTTTTGAGGCAGGCGGGGGTGATCCTTACCCGATGCGTGCCGTGGTGCCATGCTTGTCTCGGGACTCGAGTCTGGAGCCAGTGCTGGAGCGGTCTCATATGCATCAACCCCAGCGGCGCGACCACCGCGGAGGGCGCCATATGCCCCAGGAGCCTCTGGAAAAGTTTTAGAGGGACCACCGTGCCTGGCTTGAAGGAAGCGAGGCAGTCCAGCACCGACTGAGCACGCTCGCTCGTGAGACGTGCTGTCATTGAGACTGAGTCTAACTCCAGCCCGAGAAAAGAGATGCTCTGAACCGGAGTGAGCTTGCTCTTTTCCCAGTTGACCTGAAGCCCCAAGCGGCTGAGGTGCCGGAGCACCTGGTCTCTGTGTGTGCATAGTAGCTCTCCAGAGTGTGCTAGGATGAGCCAGTCATCGAGGTAGTTGAGAATGCGGATGCCGGCTACTCGTAGTGGGGCAAGGGCCGCCTCTGCGAACTTCATGAAGACGCGAGGGGACAGAGACAGGCCGAAGGGGAGGACTTTGTACTGAAACGCCTGGCCGTCGAACGCGAACCGTAAGAAGGGTCGGTGTCGTGGCAGAATTGAGACGTGGAAGTATGCGTCCTTCAGGTCTACTGCTGCGAACCAATCTAGATGCTGAACACCAGCCAGAATATTTCTCTGCGTGAGCATTTTGAACGGGAGTTTTAACAAGGCCCGATTGAAAACTCGCAGGTCCAGGATTGGTCGTAAGCCGCCGCCATTCTTGGGTACAATGAAGTAAGGGCTGTAGAAACCCTTCCTCATTTCGGTTGGAGGGACGGGCTCTACCGCGCCCTTGGCTAAGAGGGTCGCGATTTCCGTGTGCATGGAACTGGCATGCTCGCCGTGTACTGCGGAAGCGGACGCCCCTGAAGGGGGCGGAGCCGGGCAAACTGAATTGCGTAACCGAAGTCGAATGGTCCGGTGCAGCCAGCGTGATGCGTTGGGAAGCGAAAGCCACGCTTCCCAGCTCTGCGCTAGGGGCACCAAAGGGACGAGTATTTTGGACGTACCCGGCGGGGCCTCGCAGTGGGGCGGAACAGGTAATGCAGCGTCGGGCGGCTTCGTGGCGGCCTGAGGCTGAGGTGCTGAGAATAGACTCAAAGCACTTACCTTGCTCCGCGCGCCCGGCAGGGGGCGGGTTCGTGACTGAGGAGGAGGTCTGATGTTGGCATCCTCTGGACTCGTCTGAACCGGCCGGCTGGGGGACAGTCGTGGGCAGGCGGAAGGCGGGATCACCGCGTCCGGTGTACCGGGACTGTCCTAATCTGAAAGCAGATTGCCGTGAGAACGGCATTTGCAGGCCAGGTGACCCAGAGGCAAAGGAAATAGCACTTTTATTGAGAATGTGGGTACCACAGACCCGTCAGGGGGTGTGGCAAATGAAAAAACAAAGGATTCTCCTCCCGGCCCTCCACCGGGGGACGGAGCGGTCTTACCACCTCCGGAGCTAACGTCTTCGGCTCTGGGTCGACTGTCTCAGGAACGCTTGGGAGCCTTCCGGGTCCTAGAGGGGGTTCGTGAGACAGGGGGCGTGCGCCGCCTGCGGGGTGCTCGACGCTGAGGCTGAGAGCTGGGCCCGGGTTGAGGCGGAGCAGGAGCTGGTTTCTTCGCGGGGCAGGGCCCGTAGCGGCAGGTATGCGGCGGGGCATGATGTGAGATATGGCCTCCGTCTGCTTCTTCACCGCAGAGAACTGTTGGGCGAAGTCCTCGACGGTGTCGCCGAAAAGGCCAATCTGGGAGACAGGTGCGTCCAGGAAGCGATTCTTGTCGGCCTCACGCATCTCGACCAGGCTGAGCCAGAGATGGCGTTCCTGGACCACTAGGGTGGCCATCGCCTGTCTGAGTGCCTGCGCTGTGGCCTTCATCGCTCTCAGGGCGAGGTAGGTCGCTGAGCGCAGTTCCTGCAGCACATCAGGATCAGGTCCACCCCCGTGCATGTTTCTGAGTGCTTTGGCCTGGTGGACTTGCAGGAGGGCCATCGCATGCAGGGCGGCGGCATCGCGTCCAGCCGCACTGTAGGCCTTCGTGTTGAGCGAGGATGTTGTCCTACAGGGCTTGGATGGGAGTACGGGGCGGCCACGCCAGGAGGTAGGGCTACCGGGGCATAGATGGTACGCAACTGCCCTATCGACCTGGGGAATCGCCCTGTATCCGTGGCGCTCTCCACCGTCGAGGGTGGTGAGAGTGGAGCGGGTGGCACCTAGACGAGCGGAGAGCGGGGCTCTCCACGTAGACGTCAGCTCGTCATGCACCTCCGGGAAAAATGGGATGGGAGCGTGGCCGCGAACGGCGCGCTGCCCCCAGGAACCAGTCATCCAACCGTGAAGGCTGTGGGGAGGATGGAGGGTTCCAATCCAACCCCACGCTCACAGCGGCCCGGGAAAGCATGTCAGACATCTGAGCGTCGGGCTCAGCCTCAGGCTGGGACTGCTGGCCCAAAGGCGGCAGTCCAGGGGAGTCCTCGGCATCAGACATCACACTCTCAGATGCAGCGGCGAGCTCATCTGCTTCGGGCTCGGGAGGATAGACAGCCAGACCGTGAGGCGAGCCGCTATCGCCGCGAGCGTGGACGGGGGGACCAGCGAGCGTGTCGGGGAACGGGAGGTTCGCGGGGGGCTACCCGGCGAAACTGCACCCGCTGCCGCCCCCAAATCGCCCCCAGCACCAACCGCATCGTCCTCAATCCCGTGGGAAGAAGGAGCAATGCGGGGTGCAGCTGGGGTGGCTTACTCTCTGTTTAAAGCAAGCTGCGACCGCAAAGTGGTCATGGTCATGTTCTCGCTGTGATAACATGAGCCATCCACAAACGCCGCCTCGGTGTGATCGCGGCCCAAATGCACGAGACAGCGCATGTGGCCGTCTGAAGCGGAGAGCACTCTACCGCATCCAGGAACAACACAGGGGCGGAAGGGCATCTTGAAAAAGACGCGTCCTGAAAAGGACGTTCAACGCCGCTGTGTTTTGCTCTTTTAGAGAAATTCACTCTTTTAAGGGAAATAACTCTTTTAATACACAGTATGTGTGCGTGTCTGCGCTGTCGAAGCGCTCAGGGGCAACAATGCACGCCGTGCAAAGTAGGAGAAAGCCACTGTTGTGCGCCGTCAAATCCAACAGCATGCGGATCGTCAGAGGAACAGGAACGTAATAGTGGTGTGTAAACTCGCAGCAAACTGCAGACAGACCATCGGCTCCGAAGAAATTTTCTGAATGAACTCCCGTATTTGCGCTGCTTAAATACCCGTATGTCCGGGGGCGGGACATGCAAATACTGGCTGCCAACTCTCATTGGCCTTTTTTCATAGATCAGAGGTGGATATTGGCGCTCAAGAGACACCGCTAGTGTCGCTTCTCCGACACAACGTGGAGAGAGCGACAGAAGGGGAATCTATTGTTAAATTCTGTAATCAGTGCATCAAAATGTCTTTCTCAGATCGGTGCATTGCGATGCATTTTTTTCACCCCATATACTCTTATTTTAAATAATTATTAAGACGAATTTAGCTTTCTGCTAAAACCCTGGAATAAACTGTTTTCTTAAGTGCATGTAAATATGGTCAATGTCCAAGTTACTCATTGGTTGAAGACAGCATTTTTGTATGAAGAACTATCTCTTAAGGAAACCAGCTTACATGGCCCCTTGTTGTTACTATCCTGCAGCTGTACACTGCCTGATAAGACAGTATTTTTAAGGATTAGGACACAAACATAGAAAAAGGAGTGGGACTAATTGCAATGCTCAGTATGGCAAATGTGAGAGAAAATACTGCCTTCAATTAAAGTCTTATTGTGAATAGAAGTCCCTGGTCTTTTTGGCCTTAAATGTGCATGCGTATAGGCTTGATCAACCTGAAAAATGGCTGTTTTGCACTGCAAAAGACAATTGTTATATTGTTGTCAGATTTTATTAGTGATATTATTGAAAAATAAGCTTGGCACAGTTATGGAGATTTCAGTCTTTTCATATTCAAGTAGATAAATCTCTTTTTGCATGACTAGAAAATAGTTGCCCGAGGGCATAACTACGATGACCGTTGAGTGAACTGACTTGCTTAAAATAACAGAATCTAGCAGGATGTATGACTTAGAGCTCCAGGAGCAGGATTGAGCACTCTGCTCTACTACTTTGTATCTGAATATGATTTTTGACCGATAACATGCAACAAAGCTATAAAGAAGCATTTCATCTCCTTTCTTTTTCTCTCCTCCCCTCCGTTTTAGAAAGAAACACAAATAGTGGATTGTGTAAAATGGGTCTTGTGAGAGTAGGCAGCAAGGCTCCAAGGATAGAGGGGTATGGGGAGCAGAGCTCTGTGCATGTGTGTTTGTGGAGGGGAGCGTTTATCTATTGGCCAACTCAAGCGTAAGCTGTCAGGCCCATGTCACGTGGCTGCCGTTGTCATGACGAGCAAGCGTCATCCCATGTAGAATGTTCAGTCGTGGAGCTTAGCAGCCATTCAGAGGCTTAGACTGAGCACTACACTTACTTGCTCTCCATTTAATTTTGGTGAGACTGGTGTGTTGTACTAGGTAAAGGATGGAAAATCCTATTGTTTATCAGTATATTTGCCTTGTGTACCTTGTTAGGCTAGCTTGCCAAAGCTAACATACTGTTATTTTACAAACTATGTTTAGGGTTTTTTCAAAATCCCTAAACGAAGATCAAAATTTCTGGCTGTAACTCCTCGTAGAGCTTTCAAGTTACACAGCAGACAAATATTGGTGACAAATCATGACAGAGATTTGTCTTATTTTCACCGATGTCCACTTGGACACCAAAATACAGTAATTACATAATTTTAGTGATCATTTTCCACCATGAAAAATTTGTAATTTCTGCAGTTTGGTTTCAATAAATGCTTCTTTTGCATTTCAAAGTAATTATAGTATGTTTTTTTTGTTGTTTGTTTTTTTACACAATGAATGCTTGTCAACAGATCAAGGCAAATTAGATTAATTGTGTCATGACCCCTTTAAAAGAATAGTTCAGTTTAATTCTATATAAATAGTTACATTCTCTTATTATTTACTCACCCTCATGCCATCCTAGATGTGACATTCTGTCTTCTGCAGAACACAAACAAATATTTTTAGAAGAATATCTCTGTTGCTCTGTAGGCTCATACAATGCAAGTGAATGGTGATCAGAACTTTGTAGCTCCAAAATACATAAAGGAATAAAAGTAATCTATAAGACTATAGTGGCTAAATCCATGTCTTCAGAAGTGATATAATAGTTCTCACCACACCAGGTGAGAAACAGATCAATTGATCAAAGTCATTTTGTACTCTAATTCTCCACTTTCACTTTTACATCTGATAGTCACATGTGGTACCTGTTAAGTTTCACTTTCACATCTGAAAGTGAATGTGAAAATGGAGATTGATATTATCTGCCCATCATATCACTTCTGAAGATATGAATTAAACACTGGAGTCATATGGATTACTTTTATATTTCCTTTGTGCTTTTGGACCTTCAAATGTCTGATCATCATTCACTTGCATTGTATGGACCTACAGAGCTGAAATATTCTTCTAAAAATCTTCATTTTGTTTTCAGCAGAAGAAAGAAAGTCATGCACATCTGGGACGGCATGAGGGTAAATGATGAGTGAATTTTCATTTTTGGGTGAACTATATATTTACATTTCAAAATCTCAAAAATGTAGAACAAGTGAATGGAACAAGCAGGGATGGGGAGTAATGGAATACATGTAATGGGATTACATTTAAAATACAAAATATAAGTAACTGTATTCCACTACAGTTACTATTTAAGTCATTAGTATTTAGAATACAGTTACATTCAAGAAGTGTTTTGATTACTGAACAGACTACTTTGCATTTTATTGTCATTTGATTCATTTAATATTTAGTCCTTTCAGATGGAAAACATTTATACATAGAAATGATGTGATCCAAAGTGCATTTGAACAGCAGTGAAATAAAATCATATGATGTGTTAGATTCATACGAGCAGACAGAGAAGTAAGTTTGAAGTAAGTTTGGAGCACAAGAAATAGAAATAGAAATAAATCTTGTGTAAATTGGCAGCTTTACACTAAACTTAAATGCTCTTTCTAGACATTTTACACGCCCATGTTATCAGAAACAATTTTTTTATCAAGAAAATTCATTTGGATCATAATTTCTTTTTTTTCCTAGTAAGATCTTTGATATTAGAGCAAAAATCATATTCTTGATAATAATTTTTGTATTGTTTTCCTGTAAAAATATCAAAAAATCCTTAAAACAATATCAATTTGATTTATCTTGTTTTAGAACCAACACTGCATAAGATAATTAAGTTTTTCAGAGAATGTATTTTTAACATGTATATTTTGTCTTACTGTACTGACTGAGTTTTTATAGTCAAAACAAGTGAAAAAATCTACCAGTGCTGAAGAAGTAATCCAAAGTATTTAGAATACATTACTGACCATCTAACGAAATACATTAGAAATGACATTTTACAGCATGTATTCTGTAATCTGTAGTGGATACATTTCAAAAGTAACCCTCCCAACCCTGGGAACATGTACATATGAAACAAGACAAAAATACACTTCTATTCAAGATATATTTTTTAATTAAGCAATTTCGCTGTTTTCCCAGTCCACACTACAATGCGAAGACAGCATTTTCAAATTTAGCCACTTGGGAGAGCATTTTCAAAAAGCTCAGATTTCGCTGACAAAACGTTGTCTCCGTGTGGACGGAAGGCCAAAACTTTTTGTGTTTTTGAACAAAAAACGTTTTAGTGTGGATGTGGCCTTAATTCCTCTCAAGTATCTTCAGAGTAACACTATTACAACAGTCAGCATGGAAAAAGATATCACATGTCCTCTGACTGTTATTAATAATTCAAGCTCAAATATTTGCTTAGATTACAACACAGACTACCACCACATTAATGAATGCTGAAAAACTTTGGTAAATGAGTGTCCTGTAGTGTTGGTGTTTATCTCAGCAGCTCCAAAGTAACTCTGAGTTACTCAGTATGTGAAATGCAGCCGATGTAGCAAGGTACAGAAAAAACATTGGAACAGAATAAGCAGTGTCTCTTTATCAATAATGCACACAAACAGTGTGACCTTAACTCACTTTAGGGTCTGAGAGTGGAGGATGTATTTCAGGCCTTCCTGACTTGTACATTTAACCTCATTACGACAAAGGCTGATCGTAGCACTCTCACGCAACTTAGCCACAGATGTCAAGTCATGGCTGAGCTTTCCCTGATGATTAGTGGAGTTCAATGAATGTTCATTTAGAGCAGTGTGCTGCTGTAGCATTCATGTGTAATTTTGTCAACATGTCAATTAGTGTTATATCTAAACAAGTGAATATTGCTTTTTGATATGTTTAAAACGATTGTACACTCACATAAGACAAAGACTCCGGTCATATCACTGGCCTAGAAACATCTGTTTTGCACAGAATGTGGGTAATGTTAAATGGTTTAACACATGACCATTTGAATACTCACTTAATCATCAGACACTTTCGGATGCTTGTGAATTTGGTATTTGTACAATGGCATCCATTACATTCGATTTTTTGTGTGATTTTGTCTACACTAATAGGTGTCGGTGTAAAATCCTAGACTGTCAGAATAAAGTCCAGACACTCGTATCAGTCAGCAAAAAATAATGAAATGTATTAGTAGGGTTGTAACGGTTTATCGTGGCACGATAAATCATGGTTAAAAAAATATGACATCATGGAGATATTATAATTATATAATTCTTTAAATTATTTTAGTGCCTATTCTATTCAATACGCACACCATCCTATGTGTAACGCTCGAGCAGAGAGGCAGACGAGGAGATGCGGATCCAAGTGCAGTTAAGAATTTATTAAATAAACGAACAAGTAAACACAAAGGAAAAAACCCTCAATGGGGAAATAAAACATAAAACTGAAAACTAAACACGATGAACACAAACAGAGAACTCAGGCAGGGAACACATACCAGGCTAACAACATACCTCCATTAACAAACAACGACTGACAGAGACTGAACAAACAGACAGGGTTTAAATACAAGAATGTGAGACAAAGGGGCCAATGAACAACCAGAACACAAACTAGATGACAAGGTGATTAACAGAAGCAAATGACAAATTAACAAGGGCAGGTGAAAACAATGAACAGTGAACACGAGGGAAAACAAGACTATGGAGTTACAAGGGTGCCAAAAGTGAAAACTAAGGAGCTACAAAAGTGACAAAAATGACAAACAAAGGGCAACGAAAAAACAAGACAGGGTATACATAACAGAGCCCCCCCTCAAAGGGTCGGCTTCCAGACGATCCTAAAAACCCAAGACAAAAGACAGAAAACCCACAGAGAACAAAATGATGGCACCGGGGGCAGACAGGCAGACCGGGGGCACAAGAACAAGGAGGCAGTCCAAGGGGCACAGAGGGCAGGCAGGAAGTCCAAGGGGGCACAAAGGGCAGGCAGGAAGTCCAAGGGGGGCCATGAGGGGAAATGAGACAGTCCACGGGGCACAAAGGGAGATGAGAGTCCATGGGGGCACAAGGGGCAATAAGGCAGTCCACGGGGGCACAAAGGGACAGGTTTAGGAGGCCGGGGTGGTATTGACCGGGCAGGGACAGGTTTAGATGGGCCGGGGGCTGGCCATAAGGCAAGGGCCGGTTCAGGGGGCCTGGGAGGAGGCCGTGGGCCAAGGGTCGGTTTGGGGAACCTGGGAGGTGGCCACGGGACAGAGGCCGGTCTTGGTGGCCTAGGAGATGGCCGTGGTGCAAGGACCGGTTCAGGGGGCCTGGGAGGAGGAGTGGCCACTGGGGAGGCGGAGCCACGAGGGCGGAGCCAAGGGACTTCTGAGGGAGCCAAGGAGGCTCGAGGGCGAGGGGGTGATGGCTTGGAAGGCTCAGAAGGCGGAGCTGAGGGAGGCGGCGCCGTGGGAGGCTTTAGGAGCGGGGACCTGGAAGGCTCTGGAGTCTCTGGGGGCAGAGCCGTAGGGGGCTCGGGAGGCGGAGCCGTAGGAGGCTCGGGAGGCAGAGCCATAGAAGGCTCTGGAGGCGGAGCCGTAGGAGGCTTAAGAGGCTCTGGAGGTGGAGCCGTCGGAGGCTCTGGAGGCAGAGCCGAGGGAGGCTCGAGGAGAAGAGCCGCAGGAGGCTGAGCTGAAGGAGGCTCGGGAGGCGTAGCCGTGGGAGGCTCGGGAGATTCTGGAGGCAGAGCCCTGGAAGAGCTAGGAGACGGGGCTGAGGAAGGCGGAGCCGATGCTGGCTCAGGAGGCCCAGGAGGCGGAGCCGTGGGAGGCTCTGGAGGTTGCGCCGAGGAAGGCTCAGGAGGCGGGGCCAAGGAAGGTGGCGCCATAAGAGGCTGAAGAGGCGGAGACCTAGAAGTCTCTGGAGGCGGGGCCAAAGGGGGTGGCGCCGTAGGAGGTTTCAGAGGAGGAGCCCTAGAAGGCTTGAGAGGCTTGAGGGGCGGAGCCCTGGAAAGCTCGAGAGGCGGAGCCCTGGGTGGCTCAAGAGGCTTGAGGGGCGGAGCCCTGGAAGGCTCGAGAGGCGAAGCCCTGGAAGGCTCGAGAGGCGGAGCCCTGGGTGGCTCGAGAGGCCTGGGAGGTGGAGCCATGGCAGGCTCGAGAGGCTTGAGGGGTGGAGCCCTGGAAGGCTCGAGAGGCGGAGCCCTGGGTGGCTCGAGAGGCCTGGGAGGTGGAGCCCTGTCAGGCTCGAGAGGCTTGAGGGGCGGAGCCCTGGCAGGCTCGAGAGGCTTGAGGGGCGGAGCCCTGGAAGGCTCGAGAGGCTTGAGGGGCGGAGCCCTGGAAGGCTCGAGAGACTGGAGAGGCGGAGCCCTGGAAGGCTCGGGAGGCTTGAGAGGCGGAGCCCTGGAAGGCTCGAGAGACTGGAGAGGCGGAGCCCTGGAAGGCTCAGGAGGTGGAGCCCTGGAAAGCTCGGGAGGCGGAGCCCTGGAAAGCTCGGGAGGCGGAGCTCTGGAAAGCTCGGGAGGCGGGGCTCTGGGAAACTCGGGAGGCGGGGCTCTGGAAAGCCCGGAAGGCGGAGCTCTGGAAAGCTCGGGAAACTCGGAAGGCGGGGCTCTGGAAAGCCCGGAAGGCGGAGCTCTGGAAAGCTTGGAAGGCGGAGCTCTGGAAAGCTTGGGTAACTCGGAAGGCGGAGCAATGGAAGACTCGGGAGGAGGAGCCCTGGAAGGCTCGAGAGGCGCTGGCTCTAGGACGGTACTGGCTACTGGCGCTGGCTCTTGGACGGTCACGGCCACTGGCGCTGGCTCTTGGACGGTCACGGCCACTGGCGCTGGCTCTTGGACGGTCATGGCTACTGGCGCTGGCTCTTGGACGATCACGGCTACTGGCGCTGGCTCTTGGACGGTCACGGCTACTGGCGGTGGCTCTTGGACGGTCAAGGCTACTGGCACTGGCTCTTGGACGATCATGGCTACTGGCACTGGCTCTTGGACGGTCGAGGCTACTGGCACTGGCTCTGGGACGGTCGAGGCTACTGGCACTGGCTCTTGGACGGTTATGGCTACTGGCACTGGCTCTTGGATGGTCGAGGCTACAGGCGCTGGCTCAGGGACGGTCGAGGCTACAGGCGCTGGCTCAGGGACGGTCGAGGCTACAGGCGCTGGCTCAGGGACGGTCGAGGCTACAGGCGCTGGCTTATTGACGTTTGAGGCTACAGGTGCTGGCTCACTGACCTCTGAGGCGACAGGCACTGGCTCACTGACCTCTGAGGCGACAGGCACTGGCTGGGTTACCGTGGTATGTGCCAGTTTGGGTTCGCTGGGCGCTGAGAGCAGAGCCAAGAGGGGTTTAGGGCACGGGGCTGCGGCAGGCGGAGGCTGGAGAGCAGAGACCTTTCCCCTTCTCCTCTTCCTCCGGGCTGATGCGACTGGCGAAGCTGGGACACTGTTCCTGGTCAGCGTGGCCTCAGGCTCGCTGGCCGTGGCTGGCGTGGGCGCAGGCTCGCTCACGGTGACAGGCGTAGGCTCTGGCTCGCTCACGGTGACAGGCGTAGGCTCTGGCTCGCTCACGGTGACAGGCGTAGGCTCTGGCTCGCAGACCGGGGCAGGCGTAGGCTCTGGCTCGCAGACCGGGGCAGGCGTGGGCCGGGAGGCGGAAACCCGTCTTCTTTTCCTCCTCTGGGCGGATGAAGTTGACCGTGCTGGCTCATGGACGACGACAGGCGTGGGGGCGAGCTCGCTGACCGGTGGGGCAGGTGGAAGAGGACGAGCCAAGGACGACTGGAGGGTCACCGCCGTGGGAGTAGAGGCAGGATCCTCAACCACACCCACAGTAAGCAGCGAGCCGCATACCAGAAGTGTCTCCTCCATGAACTCGCCGAGCGTCCAGCCACGCGTCGTCGTGGGCAACCGCTCTTGGAGCGAACCGTTCAGGCTAGCCTGGAAAAACACCACCAGGGAGGAGTCAGGAAAGTCAGGAGTCCTCCACCGGGCGGCTTCCTTGCTTCAGGTCCAGGAGGTGGCAGCTTGCCCGGAGAACCGCTGGATCCATTGTTGGGTCAGTCGTTCTGTAACGCTTGAGCAGAGAGGCAGACGAGGAGATGCGGATCCAAGTGCAGTTAAGAATTTATTAAATAAACGAACAAGTAAACACAAAGGAAAAAACCCTCAATGGGGAAATAAAACATAAAACTGAAAACTAAACACGATGAACACAAACAGAGAACTCAGGCAGGGAACACATACCAGGCTAACAACATACCTCCATTAACAAACAACGACTGACAGAGACTGAACAAACAGACAGGGTTTAAATACAAGAATGTGAGACAAAGGGGCCAATGAACAACCAGAACACAAACTAGATGACAAGGTGATTAACAGAAGCAAATGACAAATTAACAAGGGCAGGTGAAAACAATGAACAGTGAACATGAGGGAAAACAAGACTATGGAGTTACAAGGGTGCCAAAAGTGAAAACTAAGGAGCTACAAAAGTGACAAAAATGACAAACAAAGGGCAACGAAAAAACAAGACAGGGTATACATAACAGAAAAAAAGACTATGGAGTTACAAGGGTGCCAAAAGTGAAAACTAAGGAGCTACAAAAGTGACAAAAATGACAAACAAAGGGCAACGAAAAAACAAGACAGGGTATACATAACACTATGCCAATGTAACATGAGCATACAAATGAAAATCGCTTCATTGCACACTAGGAACTCTAAAATACTATTGCACACTAGCAGCCACAGGTGTTGTACGATGAGTTCGTCTGAAACTGAAACCAGCAGTAGAAGAGAGACAACTATTCAGCACGATGGATGAATGTCCGTTTGACGTGCGAGAGAAAATTTAAGTTTACAGAGGTTTAATATTTGTGCCATATATCCTAATTAATGCTGAATATTATTTAATAAAGTTATGGTATAATATGATCCTAATATCCTAAAAAATTATACAAAATTACCAAATAATTAAATACAGAAGCACTCTCATTGTGGAATAAGTGGAGCCAGAACTCTTTAAAGGAAACACCCTGGTGTTACATCTTAAATGCATTTATATTTAATGTGTTATAGCTTTAATAAAGTTCAAATAATACGGAAGCAGATCAAGTAATTAACTACAAACTCTGACTCTGGCATTTCTCTGTGTGGTCAGCGCCTCTTCTATGAGTTGCGCGAATGTCCTGATCTGAGGGGAAGAGACTGAAACTGCATGCAGCTGATACACACTCTGGTGCGGGGACACTCGTCCCTCGAGCATTCACGCTTGCTGCAGCTAGATTAGAACGTGATGGCTCGCGACTTATTGAATCACAATATATGTCACTGTGCATTTCTTATCGTTAAGTAAATTGGCAATAAGCAGCTTTATTAATAAGAGAGAGTTTGTTTTTTTGTGAGTTAAAAATGGATTGAAGTGAACCGAAAGGTGAGAGAGAGGAAGTCTTCGCCCCATTATACACTGCAACAAAATATGTTTATTGGCTTGGCTTGTTTTCTAATAAAAATATCTAAAACTCCTTTAAAACAGCGTATATGTACTTTAGGAACTATACTGCAGAAGAAAACATTTTTATCTGAGAATGTTGAATATAATATAAAAATACAAATATTTTAAAATAAATAAAAATCCTTTAAAAAATATGCGTTCACCTGAGAAGCAGCATATAAGATATTCAGACTTACTTTTAGAGAATTGATCTTGAATATAAGTATATTTTGTCTTTTACTGCACTCGCAGGAGTATAACAAAGTACAAAATACACTTACAGTATATTTAATATACATTCTCTTAAAGCAAGTCTAAATATCTTATATGTTGCTTCTCAAGTAAATGGAGCTTGCATTAAGGATTTTTAGACATTTTTAAATGGAAAACAAGACAAAAACACTTTTTTCAACATAGGATTTTTTTTGCAGTAAAATTCTTTACTGAATTAAACTTAAAAAAAAAAAAAAAATTCCCCCTATAATTCAGTGGATGTCATTTAGAGGTATTTTTTAAAAGATTATTTTTTTCCTGTTTATTTTTAGTAAGCACATTTAATACAACCTTTTAAGTCGGGGTACAGGCTGAATAATCGGTTAAGAGCGAATGATTAATCCTTGCAATAATCGCTGAATAGTCGAATAATCGTTCCAATAATCGTTAGATTAATCGATTATTGTAGTTGCAGCCCTACCCCTAATTACTAACGATAAAACAGAACAGAATTTGGCAGGGTGGGGCATGGTCAACCACCTCTACGATATCCCTTCATATCACGATACATACAGTATGTCACAATATCACAATTATTTCATAACTGAAACAGCAGCAAATGTGTGAGACCCACAAGGGAAAGAGTGAATCATTCTGACAGCTCTCGCTGTCTCAGAGTTTGCTCTTATTTAGATTACCTACATCTTTGTTGTTGAACTTTTGTACATGATACAAATACACAAATAGATAAATTAAGAAAATATCAATAGAGGAATCTTACCTGCACTGTTCTATTATTGGGAGTATCATACAATATAAAAAGTGCCAGACACTCTGGGAGGTGTGAGTACTGCTTTTGGTAAAGGTCATGAGGCATCAGTGTATTACTCCTTGCTAATTCAAAGTCTGGGGGCAGAGCTTCAACTTCTCTCAAGAGATTATGGGAGAAAGATTTAAACTTGGTATTGGAGGAGGCAGTGTGGGCTAGGATTTAAAAAAACGTCAAGTCTACATCTAGAGACGCAAGGGTGCACCTTATGCAATTCAAGATTTTACATAGATTCTATTGGACCACCTCTGAATTGTATAGGATTGGTCTTAAAGACACACATGCTGGCGACGCCAATCAGAAAATGGAGACACAACCCATGTCTTTTGGTGGTGTGATAAGATCCAATAATTTTGGTTGAAGGTTCATAGATTTAGGTGTGATGTATTGGGCACTCAAATTTCCTTTTGCCCCAGACTCTGCATTTTAGGAGATGGGGCGGTCATCAATATAGGAGAGAAGTTTAGTTTTAAATCTGTGTGATTATATATATATATATATATATATATATATATATATATATATATATATATATATATATATATATATATAATATTGTGTGTGTGTCTATAATCATGTGTGACCATAGGGATGTTGTTGAGGGTCAGGTTGGGGTTGGGGATTGGGAGGGGTAATAGTGGGGGTTAAATGTTGATTCTGTATGTATATGCTTTTCTTTTCTTTTTTTATCTATATGAATCAATAAAAAAAAATGTTAATCAGAAAAAAATAGAGGGATCTAATGTATCAATACAATATTGCGAGAAAAAGTGATGTGATGTTTTGATATATAATTGTATCGGTACAGCTCTAGACATTGGCCTATGCTTCAGAGAAACCATACAAATAGCAATGATCTATTTTCCATTGTTCGAAACCTTAAGCCTTGTGTTGTCCTTAGACTTTCTTGGCAATCTCTCTAATAGATGTGTGAAAATAGCTGAATCTGAGGTAAAGTGTATGTATTAATTATTTTTTTCCCCTCACTGACAGGCTGGTGTCATCCATTCATGCTGTTATGGCCACCACAGCTGGCATCATTGTGGTGTGCTCGTGCAGAGGCAATGTGATCGCAGATCGGTAAGTCAACAAATCCTACAGCACATCTTTTAAAGTGAAAATAATGAGTTTTGTTACAGCAAAGGATCGCACTGTCCTGCAATGAGTAATGTCCTGTCTAACTGTGTTATAAAGGTCATAGTGGAATGGTTTAGCAACAAATCGCATGAACACACTGTTCTTATCAGTTATAAAAATACAGCTGTAGAACTTAATAGTTGAAAAAACACAGGAAACAACTGCCAAACTAGCTGACAGAAAGTACTTTAGAGCTGTGATTACCAACCAGAGGTACAGGGGTAGATGAACAGAATAAAATCTTTCTTTGTTGGATCTATAAAACAAAATGTATGGTTTAAAATAAAAATAATTAGGGGGATTAGGGATAGATAAAAACATTGATTTACCTATTAATTGCAATCATCTTCATTTGAATGATCCAAACATTGATTCTTAAAATCCCAAGATGGATCTTTTACTCTATGCAAAGTCTAGCACCGAGATACTTTCACTGCGTGTTGAGGGTAAAACTTTGTTTTGACTCGTTGTGTAATCTGTGTCCAAAGATGAGATCCATGCAAACCATTTGTCATTGAATATCGTCTCTTTTTAAAACTCTTTCTGTTCTTTATAATCTGTTGTTGATCAAAATCAATTAAAAAAGAAACTTTTAATTCTAATCACACAAAGCACGAAAGAGGCTGTGGGATTCTCGTTAGCTCAGCCAAAACACTGTGAGCCGCTCGAGCCGCTGAAATGCCTGTATTCTTAAAGAGAAAGTACTGTTTAATCACTTGTTCTTCACATCAATGCAAAAACTTTTAAATAGTACTAATTATGCATGATTTTGTGAAGAATCAACAACAAGTGGGACACAATCATGAAGTGGAACGAAATTTATTGGATATTTCAAACTTTTTTAACAACTAAAAAACTGAAAAATTGGGCGTGCAAAATTATTAAGCCCTTTTACTTTCAGTGCAGCAAACTCTCTCCAGAAGTTCAGTGAGGATCTCTGAATGATCCAATGTTGACCTAAATGACTAATGATGATAAATAGAATCCACCTGTGTGTAATCAAGTCTCCGTATAAATGCACCTGCTCTGTGATAGTTTCAGAGGTCCGTTTAAAGCACAGAGAGCATCATGAAGAACAAGGAACACACCAGGCAGGTCCGAGATACTGTTGTGGAGAAGTTTAAAGCCGGATTTGGATACAGAAAGATTTCCCAAGCTTTAAACATCCCAAGGAGCACTGTGCAAGCGATAATATTGAAATGGAAGGATTATCAGACCACTGCAAATCTACCAAGACCCGGCCGTCCCTCTAAACTTTCAGCTCATACAAGGAGAAGACTGATCAGAGATGCAAATCTGGCCTTTATGGACGAGTGGCAAGAAGAAAGCCATTTCTTAAAGATATCCATAAAAAGTGTTGTTTAAAGTTTGCCACAAGCCACCTGGGAAACACACCAAACATGTGGAAGAAGGTGCTCTGGTCAGATGAAACAAAATCGAACTTTTTGGCAACAATGCAAAACGTTATGTTTGGCGTAAAAGCAACACAGCTCATCACCCTGAACACACCATCCCCACTGTCAAACATGGTGGTGGCAGCATCATGGTTTGGGCCTGCTTTTCTTCAGCAGGGCCAGGGAAGATGGTTAAAATTGATGGGAAGATGGATGGAGCCAAATACAGGACCATTCTGGAAGAAAACCTGATGGAGTCTGCAAAAGACCTGAGACTGGGACGGAGATTTGTCTTCCAACAAGACAATGATCCAAAACATAAAGCAAAATCTACAATGGAATGGTTCACAAATAAACATATCCAGGTGTTAGAATGGCCAAGTCAAAGTCCAGACCTGAATCCAATCGAGAATCTGTGGAAAGAACTGAAAACTGCTGTTCACAAACGCTCTCCATCCAACCTCACCGAGCTCGAGCTGTTTTGCAAGGAGGAATGGGCAAAAATTTCAGTCTCTCGATGTGCAAAACTGATAGAGACATACCCCAAGCGACTTACAGCTGTAATCGCAGCAAAAGGTGGCGCTACAAAGTATTAACTTAAGGGGGCTGAATAATTTTGCACGCCCAATTTTTCAGTTTTTTAGTTGTTAAAAAAGTTTGAAATATCCAATAAATTTCGTTCCACTTCATGATTGTGTTTTATATCTTTATGTTTGAAGCCTGAAATGTGGCAAAAGGTCGAAAAGTTCAAGGGGACCGAATACTTTCGCAAGGCACTGTAACTGTTTCCACTGAAATGAGGCTGGTTCTTTGAATCGGCTGATGCTCGGCCAGAGGATCTGCATACCTTTCTCAAAACCGGCCCATGTTTCCGCTGTCTTAAAAGTGCAGTTTACCCAAAAATGTTAATTCTCTCATCATTTACTCAACCTCATGCCATCCCAGATGTGTATTACTTTTTATCTGCAGAACACAAATTAAGATTTTCAGAAGAATATCTCAGCTCTGTAGGTTTAAACAATGCAAGTGAATGGTGACCAGAACTTTGAAGCTCCAACAATCACATAAAGGCAGCATAAAAATAATCAGGACTACTCCAGTGGTTAACCTATATCTTCAGAAGTGATATAATAGGTGTGGGTAATAAGCATATAAATATTTTTGTCCTTTTTGACTTAAATCTTTACTTTCACTTCCTCACTTCACTTTCTTCTTTTGTCTTTTTAGCGATTCGTGTTCTTCGTGCATATCGCCACTAGGCAAGTAGGAGAATTTATGGTAAAAATGGACAGGAATATTGATGTCTTTCTCACCCAAACCTATCATATCGCTTCAGAAGACATGGATTTAAAACTGATTCATGTAATTTCTGCGCCAATGGCACCACCAAACGGAATTGCAAAAATAAATATTTTCAAAACAGCTTTCTGAATACGCCTCCCGCCATTGGTCAAACTAAGAGATAGTCCCACCCCCAACTCACACCATAGGTTGAGTAACATTGTTGGGGCGGGTCTAAGCAGGTCGCTTTAAACAAACATAGTGCTACAGAAACAACGACCTTTTGAGAAAATTTACCTATAAACGCCTTACTTATAGTTGTCTGCATATTAAGCCGGGATAGGAGAAAGTATTTTAACACAGAAAAAGTTACATGCTTCAGCTTTAACCACTGTAGTTTTATGAATTACTTCAGGGTGAGTATATGATGAGCTAATTTTTGGGCGAAATATTCCTTTAAGAGCTGAACAATGATGTAACTGACTATATTACAAATGAATACTGCCCACAAATAAGCATGTTACATCATAACCTTTGATTATTCGTCTAACGAATATATTTTGAGATCGTATTTAAACACCAAAAGTAATTAGATTAAGCGTCTTTGTCATGAGGAGCTCAGAAGCACATTTAAATATACAGTGCTGTGAGTACAATGCATAAAAACTTTGAACATCTGAGGGCATACTGATACTGGAATTTGCAGTATATGCTGTATTAATGGGTGAAACACATCTCTTCCAAAGAAGATAACTGAATGTCTGCAGATTCTATAAGTGCACCACTACATTTAATGGTGTACATTTAGTTCTTATTCACAGCCTTTAAGTCACACATGATATTTTTAAATAATATAATTTATTTTAGATGGATGGGAAAAATAAAGTGGCTGGACCAGCAGTGCAGCACGACATTTATAGGAACATGCTATCCATCGACTGAATGCATGCCGTATAGTATTGCCAGACCAGCAATTACCAGTGTGTACAGCTTTGTGATTAGGAGTAATCTAGTGTGATCTATGGTATTAGTTTTATCATATTAAGTTGTTGCTTTAAAACTTTACTTAGTGTGGACATTATCCCACCCCCCTGGCCTTTGATTCTCAATCCTGTTTTGAAATCAGCCAGTTTTATGGTGCGAACTGCCTTTTCTGCACTGAAAATACACTGAACTGTTCCAGATTGAGCACCAGCACCCTGTCTGTAGAAACGCGACATATGATATTTATAAGGGGTGTGGTGTCTCTTGAAAAGGGAGAGTCTACCTGTCCATGCCTTTGTTCAGCTCAGTGGCCAATTACAACAGCCTCAGGGCAACAGTGCTTACCTCTATTCCCACACCACATCTGCTGACCTCATGGCTCCTCCCCTGCCCCAAGGACACAGGGAGGAGGAGATTAGGTACATAGAGTCCCAGGGCTACAGCTGTTACCTTCCTCTCTGCCCTCCCTCTGCCCTTCCCTGGCACCAGAGTGGCACCTGTAATGCAGCCAGCCACCTGTTCAGATGGGCTGGGTGGGATGTGCATTGTGATTGCTGGGATGCGTTTGTGGGATAACAGAGGGTAATCCACTACAGGTACTTGCCGGGCAGGCCTAGAGAAACTCCCAGGCAGCCTGTTTAATCCCCCAAAGGCTTAATACTTGGCTTGAGCACATGCATAACTGTGATCCTGAGTGACAAGGAGCAGCCAATGACATTGGGTGTGCTAAAGGGATTGACCACCTAAAAATGACTTTTTATCATTTACCCACCCTCATGTAGTTTCAATCCTGTACTATTTTCTTTCTTCTGCAAAACTTTTTTAAGGCTGAATCCATCTATCCTTAAAATGGCAGGTGCTATTTTGTAATATATGCGTGTTTGATACATATATAGTGAAAGTAGAGGGGGATTATCTGTTGTGGGTTATGTTGGGCTGGCAAAGGTCCCAGGCTGGTTTTAGTCCCAGTCTATCCCTGTCGTGCACTGTACTCAAAAGTCTTAAAAGGCCTGAATACCTATTGTTCGCTGTGTGTATGTTTATTTGTAATGTTGAATGTGTTTGGTAAAAATCTGCATATGTCCCATGCTCATTTATTTAACTGATTAATGTTTTTGTTTCTATGTGTACATAACAAATTACATTAGTAAATTACTAATAACATTAGTCATTAATAAGAAAACATGTATAAACCTGTGGAGCTTATATTTAGGAATCAGCATTTATTAACATGTACTATGAGAGTTTTATATAAGCCTCCTAACATCTGTTCTTTTTTATGCTTAATGTATTTCTTCACAATACTTTCTTCAAAAAGACAATGATTTTGTTCAAAGATTTGTAAGCATTTCTTGACATCACTACAGTACACACACAAGCTCTGTCCCAAAACCTAGTGAACTGCCTACCTAACAGCATTTTAAAGCATCATAGGCATATAATGCCTTAAAATGTGAAGGCTGTTCCAAAAAATAGGCAGCAGTACTATGCTGCCTTTTAAAGGGATAGTTCACCCAAAAATGAAAGTTCTCTCATCATTTACTCACCCTCATTCCATCCCAGATGTGTTTGACTTCATTGTTTCTGCAGAACACAAACAGATTTTTAGAAACATATTTCAGTTCTGTAGGTCCATTCAATGCAAGTGACTGGTGACCAAAACTTTGAAGCTTCAAAAAGCACAAAGTCAGCATAAAAGTAATCCATACTACTCCCATGGCTAAATACATCTTTTAAAAATCAAAATGATAGGTGTGGGAGAGAAACAGATCAATATTCAAGTCCTTTTTACTATAAATTCTCCTCCCTGCCTAGTAGGTGGCGATATGCACAAAGAATGCGAATCACCAAAAACAAAAGTGTGTGTACATTTATATATGAATTTAACCACTGGAGTCTTATTGATTACTTTTATGTTGCCTTTATCTTCTTTATGGACCTTCAAAGTTCTGGCCACCATTCAATTGCATTGTATGGACCTACAGAGCTGAGATATTCATCTAAAAATCTACATTTGTGTTCTGCACGAGAAAGAAAGTCACACAGCTAGGATGGTATGAGGATGAGTAAATGATGAGAGCATTTACATTTTTGGGTGAACTTTTCTTTTAAGCTATCTTCTTCTGGCCAAATTATAAGACACATTGTATGCATCTTTCACAGAGAAGGTAATCCAGAATGCATTAGTGAAGAAAAAAATAATTGAAGATGAGTCAAGATAAATGTTCCTTATATATAGATTATTTCATTAACAAAAGTGATGATAAAAAAGTCCAATGTAATTAAAAGTGAATGTTTTAACCAATATTTATGTGTTCAGTGTATTTTTATACCTATTAGAGTATTGCGTTGTTAGATTAGCAACATGCTATGTAGAGTATTCTAAATCAGTCACTAATGTGAAAAATGTCAGATAGTTTGTTGCCTATATAGGTAGTAGACAACAAAAAAACACACTAGGATTTGGAAGAGAGCTACTATATGTTCACCTGTTCTGTTCGTCTTCTGTTCCAGACACTGGCTGGCCACCCATTTTGTCATTTGGTATGGCGTGCCCTACATGTCATATGACATCTTCGCCATGTACCTCAGCCATTACTATCGCTTCCGGGTCAAAGGTCACAAGGACTATGAGAGCCACTCTCTGCGCACAGTCAACTCATTTGTGAGGAAAGAGTTCCTGCTGGTCCTCCATCACATTGCACTGCTCACCATCCTGCTACCTGTGACACTGGTGAGAGGAAAAGAGAGAGAGAGGAAATAGAGTTAGAGAAGCACAGAAATAGAGTGCAATATTTACCCCCACTTTTTCTCTGGCTGTGTTTCTGGAAGTATTATGCACATTCAGCTTCTCCGTAGGAATTAAAAAAAATTATTCAATAATGAGTTTTAAGGGGGGCCTGGGTAGCTGAGGGAGTAAAGACGCTGACTACCACATCTGGAGTTGCAAGTTCGAATACAGGGTGTGCTGAGTGACTCCAGTCAGGCTTCCTAAACAACCAATTGGCCCGGTTGCTAGGTTGGGTAGAATCACGTTGTGTTAACCTCCTCGTGGTCACTATAATGTGGTCCTCCCTCTCGTTGGGGCACGGGGTGAGTTGTGCGTGGATGCAGCGGATAATAGCATGAGCATGTGTTAGATCTCCGCGATAATGCGCTCAACAAGCCACGTGACAAGATGTGTGGATTGACGTTCTCAGACGCGGATGCAACTAAGATTCGTCCTCCGCCACCTGGAGTCACTACACCACTACGAGTACTTTGGGAATTGGGCATGCCAAATTGTGGAGAAATGGGGAGAAGAAAAAAATAATTAAAGAATATAGTTTTAAGCCATAAACCAAACCAACTAGCTCAGAGAAGATTGCACTACAAACTTTGATTTGAATCAAAAAAACAAAAATACAAATTGTAAAAAAAGGCAAAGGTGCAAGAGCAAATTAACAGTCTAATATAAAACTATTGCATTATAGTCATTTATTAAACGCAAGTATAAAAACAAAATATTTTAAGTTTATTGAAAAGTCTTCAGATATATACAAATATATAAGTAGAGAGACTGACTCGATTACATCATTTGCAATGCATAAGTGGAGTGGCTGATAGCTGCTAAGCTCTGCTTTTGCAATTTCTGTGTCCATGGTAACACGGATTTATCTGATTGGTAGATTTCTCTTTGGGATTTGGGGTATTGTAGTTTTCACCAGGAATATGGCTATTAAACACATCGATTAAAAAGAAAGTTAAATTCACAAGCTTCTACAGAAGCATAGGCCACTACTTGATCCCTGAGCTCATGTTAGGTCCATCTTGAAAGGTTTATACATTATCACTAGAAATCAACTTCTCTATGGAAATAAAGAATAGGATTTTTTACTTCTAGAACCCGACTGTTACATTGGCTACAGGGATGGAGACCAAGACTGAGTAATGATAGTAACAATATGAAGAGAAAGAGTAATGGACCTTCTCAAATAACCACAGCAACAGACAGACATACCTATCTTTAGGCAGGACAAAATGGGAGGGAACCTTGACAGGGGGCTGCAGCCCTATTGTGTCCGTTAAGTACCTGACCCATGAAAAACAATTACCTTAATAGCAGCTGTTATACTGCCAGAGTACATGCAGAGGGACATATGCACACACACTACACTAGTGGAAACCTGGTCTTTTGTTTGGTGTCTCTGGGCTGTCAGTGGTGATATGAGATCACTTTACACACGCTTTCATTATTCACACACAGCTGCGACTCAGATACCACACACACATTCACACATAGCTTTGTGCTCCCTTTCCACAAAAGCACACAAAATGACCCACTACAAATAAAGTCACAAACAAATTCTGACATGCATCATAATGACACAAACAAAGACAAAGGGCCAGACCACAATAGCAAAATATCTGAAAGGCAGGCCAACGAGTTATTACGTAAGATATATAAAACATTCAATAAATCTTGATGTATACATTATGTAATGCATTACCCTAATGCGTAATAGAGTGTTATTCATAGGCAAAGAGGAAATGTATACGCAGATAATTAAGTCATAGTCTATATCTATTTCCTTAAGTCAAAATACTTTTTGTTTCTTTGACTGGTAGCAAACCTCCCCACATGCAGGGAAGTGTAGGATTACTGTTAGAATTGCTGCAGGTTTTTTTGGAAGGATTCAAATGGCTGTTCATTCTTATCTTGATACATTTATACACACATTATACACACCTTTTATCCACTAGCATGAGCTACCTTGTGTCGTAACACGTACAGTGGCCCCAAACCGTATTTGAAGACCTAAAAGTGTAAGAACGTCTATTGCATTGGAAAACAAATAGTCAAACAGGGTGGCATTTATTTTAAAGAAATGTAGCACAGGCAACCTTTCAAAGCACCGCATTTGCACACAAAGATGTTTACATTTTAAATTGTAAAGCAGTAGATATTATTTTCAAAGTTAAGACAAAGAATTTGGACACTGTGTGATTGTCAAATGTTAGTGGAACATGTCCATAGTTAATGTGATGAACTACAGCTGTGGTTACTCTGCTAAGGCACCTGTGTAAACTTGAGGGGAACTGACCTCATGCATCCACTTAAAATGTCCTTGGACCAGTTGGTTAAATGTAATTGCAAAATGTTAGAAATCAAAAAGGTCTGGTATAGTTTTTAGCAGATGCCACATGTTTTGATGTTTTGTCATATATTGCAATGTGCTTAAGTGTCCCAATATTTTTGGGGGCCTCTGTATGATGATAACCATTCACACACACACACACACACACACACACACACACACACACACACACACACACACACACACACACACACACACACACACACACACACACAAAACATGTCACAGAATGATTACAGGGCATAAAAAAACATCATCTGTCTGTGAAAACATAATTCTGTGTATTTTGTGCAACTTAATCTTTGTGTTTGCTCATGAGGGTCAGGTCTTCATTTTTGGCTCTCAGTCCATTATGTCTTATGTTTGGACCATTTATTACAGCATAATTAATACCCACAATTACGTTTAAAACACAGTTGTATAAAATACCAGGTCACTAGAGGTGTAAATATTTGCTCTGACAATAATTACATTTGACTACAATGTTTTACTAAATGATGCGATACATTGGGAAATGTGACATTTTGTTACAATTCTTTAGGATTCGATTAAATTATTCTTTGTTATTCATAATTATTAAAGCGAAATCCCACAAAATATGTCTGGCGGGATGATCAAACATGTCCACACTATTGGGGGTGGGGAGGATATGGATTTGGTAGATTTTGAAACTGAAAATACAGTGCATTCATAAAGTTTTCAAACCCCTTCATTTTGTTCACATTTTGTTATGTTGCAGCCTTATGCTAAAATGCTTTAAATATTTTTTTTTCACAACAATCTACACTATCCACTGGAAAAACAAGTGTATTTAAAATGTGTTGTTCAACTTTTTGAAAGATGGTTTTACAACAGTTGTGAACATCTGTAGCGAATACAAGTAGAGACAGTCACAATGTCGGAGAAAAAACTGCTTTATTAAAATAAAAGCAGGCAACAGTACAAAACAAGGGCAAATCCAGAGAAGAATGGTCAGGGTGAGCGTTAGGTCCAAGCTGGGGAATCAATATACAAACAAGACAAGCAAGAGGAAAAGACAGGGGATTAAGGGGGGCTGGCAAGCTAAGGGGTAAACGAGAGGAGTACAAAACTAGACGAGACTAGCGGGGGGCGAAGATGCGGGGTAAACTAGAACAATAACCAACAACCGTGAGACGAAAGGGTAGTGATATATATAGGGGCAAGTGCAGGTGTAAACCATGACAGGTGATGAGACGAGTACAGGTGAAACTAATGTGCAGGAGTGCAGATGACGCGAGTGCAGGTGGTCATAATGTTCTGGGGGATTGGAAACGCGTGAGAAACTCAAGGAAGGGAGATTGCCTACGAGCATGTGAGCGAGTAGGAGCAAAGTGGGCGTGAGGGCTCGAGCGAGCAAAAAGAGCGTCGCGAGCTCGAGGGGCGGAATGAGCTGAGGAGCTCGAGGGGCGGAGCTGAGGAGCGGGTTCGTGACAGTACTCCCCCTCTAAAATGGACGGCTCCTGACGGCCGGCCGGTTGCGAGGAAGTGGTGCTGGACGAACCCAACAAACAAAAAACCCTGAACAGACAACCCACAAAACACACAAACAAAACTGAGGGCAGTCCAAGGGGCACAGAGGGAAATGAGACAGTCCATGGGGTCAATGGGCAGTATCAAGGCAAGGTCTGGGGGAACATAGCGGACAGGCGGGTGGTCGGGAGATCTAGGGGGCAGCTGTAGGGCAGAGACAGGGTCAGGGGGTCTGGAAGGCGACTGGAGGTCCCCGAGGCGACGACCTGGCAGGCTCTGTAGTCTCGGGGGGGTAGAGCCGTAGGAGGCCCGAGAGGCGGAGCCATAGAAAGCTCTGGAGTCTTTGGGAGCAGAGCCGTGAGGGGCTCGGGAGGTGGAGCCGTGGGAGGCTCGGGAGGCGGAGCCGTAGGAGGCTCGAGAGGCGGAGCCGTGTAAGGCTTCGGGACGGGGGCCGCGACAGGCTTCGGGACGGGGGCCGCGGTAGGCTTCAAGACGGGGGCCGTGGTATGGAACGCTGGTTCAGTTTCTGCCTCCCCCACAGTAAACGAGGAACCAGCGTACAGTAGGGCGAGGTCAATAAACTGAGCCAGGTTGAGAGAGCAGTGACCACCAGGCATGAATGATGAGGCTGGCTCATTCAGTCCAAATTGAAAAATGTCTTTCAGAACCACCTCATCAAAATTCACCTGGTACGCCAGTGCACAAAAATCCACAACATAAGCTTCTAAGGTTTGGCTCCCCTGGCGCAAAGCCAAGAGTCGGGCCGCTGGCTCCACAATGTTAAGGGCAAGGTTATGAGTTCCACAACCGCTGCCCTGCATAAACAACCCTTGGCAGCGCCCAAGAGCCGCCAAACCTCTCAGGGGATTGAAGGCTTACGGCGCTCAGGGATGCATTGGGAGCATCAACGGGCTCAGGGGCAGACACAGGTGAAACAGGGTGAAATAAGTCAGAAATCGCACGTACCTGTGGCCCCTGCGCCGTGAGCGCTCGTTGATGTCTCCCAACAGTAGATCCTTCAGCAGAGCGTGCAGAAAAAATCAGCTCTAGTGAGCTGCGTACATCCGCGGGATACATTGTGACTGTCTTCGGTGAGGTTGGTTATTCTGTAGCGAATACAAGTAGAGACAGTCACAATGTCGGAGAAAAAACTGCTTTATTAAAATAAAAGCAGGCAACAGTACAAAACAAGGGCAAATCCAGAGAAGAATGGTCAGGGTGAGCGTTAGGTCCAAGCCGGTGAATCAATATACAAACAAGACAAGCAAGAGGAAAAGACAGGGGATCAAGGGGGGCTGGCAAGCTAAGGGGTAAACGAGAGGAGGACGAGACTAGCGGGGAGCGAAGATGCGGGGTAAACTAGAACAATAACCAACAACCGTGAGATGAAAGGGTAGTGATATATATAGGGGCAAGTGCAGGTGTAAACCATGACAGGTGATGAGACGAGTGCAGGTGAAACTAATGTGCAGGAGTGCAGATGACGCGAGTGCAGGTGGTCATAATGTTCTGGGGAATTGGAAACGCGTGAGAAACTCGAGGAAGGGAGATTGCCTACGAGCATGTGAGCGAGTAGGAGCAAAGTGGGCGTGAGGGCTCGAGCGAGCAAAAAGAGCGTGCAAGCTCGAGGGGGCGGAACGAGCGTGTGAGCTCGAGGGGGCGGAGCGAGGGAGCGGGGTTCATGACAACATCTCTCTGGCAAAGAAGCTTCATCCGTGCATTCTCTACCCGTGGGGTATTTAGTTATTGGGGAAAATATATAATGTGTGTGAATAAATTAGTTTTGTTCCCTCCTTCACGATATATATATATATACACAATTACATCGGAAACCTCCAGGCTTTGGGATTAGCGAATATTCTTGCTTTATTGATTTTGCATTGAAAATTAAATAATATATTTAAAAAACGAAAAACTTAAATCAAATACATTTCTAAATTCAAATTGCAATGAAGACATATGTAAAAATTATAATGATGATAATAATCACTGAAATATAAATCACGGTTAAAGGTGAATGTGCTTTTGTATTATTATATGCAAACTGCTCTGTGGAAATTAAGTGAGCTGAACTAAAAGCACCTCCTGAACTGAGATGTCATTTGCAGCACTCATAAAAAATAAAAATCGGAAGGCAGACACAAAGTGTGAGATCCTTAGATGCACGTGTTCCACGAGACTGCACGCCTCTGTATCGGCACGTCATACATGCCCATATGCGGCTTTTCTGTCATCTGTACTTAATAATATAATAAAGAGTGTTTCGTCAATCACGTGTCTTTGTGTCTGCAGGCAAATTATTTGTTATATTAATTTGATAATAATAATTACTTTTACCGGTAAAAGTCATTGCGGCTTGCTCCGTGCATGCACTTGTAAAATTAATATTTTATAGGCTCATTATTATTGTTTAGTATTTCTCTGTAATGTAGAACAGTGTTAGCAATATTACTGATAACATTATTTCTCAGCCCTGGAACTCAAACCATTTTCTGATGCCCCCAACATATAAGCAATTAAATTAATATTAGAAATGTGCGACGACTAGTCGACTAATGGCTTAAATTAACGACTACTAGTCGACTAGGAAAATCTTTGGTTGGGGGCATCCCTATAAAAAGCTTCCCATTGTTAAACCCCGAATGGCTGAAATCTTACTGTAGAAGAGCTGCGTACTTTAAATAAATCTGACCGCTCATCCACTAAAAACTTCACAGACATTGAGAATAATTCACGTTGTATGAGATGACAAAGCAGAGCACTAACCCATTGTGAACCACATACACATGTAAAATATATATTTATATATTTAAAATCACAGCATTTGCACTTTAATCTCAGCTCAGCTTTATTTATAAAACAACAGAGTTGACCAAGTTGACAAGTGCTTCACAGTAATAACATTTAAAACCTAACATTTAAAATGACCACACACACAAACACCAGAAATCTAAAACACAGAATACAAACACTACAAAACTGTGTCCTACATTTCATTTGTCAAAGGCCAATGTAAAGAGATGAGATTTCAGACATAACTTAAAAAGTCTTCAATGATCTCACTTGGACCATGTCAGTGAAGCTTCCGGCAAAAAAACACATGTCATAATAAAAGCACGATTCCAAATAAAAGCTTGATGTCTAGAAGAAACTGACAGAAATACAGTATATTTCGACTGTGCAGTAAAATGTAATATTCACTATAATAATAATAATAATAATAATAACTAAGCAATATATCACAAATACGACTGCTGTTGAATACAAGTTTTGCCAAAAATTTTGAAAAGTTATATTTTCACTTCTTGTTAAAAGTTTTAAGAATTAATTGATTAGACACCATTTTCATGATGAAATTAAATGAAACTTTAAAAAATGGAGTTCTGGAAAATAAAAAAAATAATAATAAAAAGGAAAACATGATTTGGGAAACAGATTTCAATACTTAAAAACATTTAAGTAATGGAAACATGCAGGACTTTTACTTATTTATTGACATTGAAATTTAACTTTTTAAATAACTAAACTAGTGTGTTAAATAGCACATTATCATATAAGCATATTTTTGCTGTGGTATTGAAATTGGTATCTGTACCGACTACTAAATTTTGGTACTGTAACAACACTAGTTTTATCATACTTTTGAGTACTTTTTAAAATGAGTCACTATCTTACGCCATCATATGGAAAAGACTGACCGGGATAAACCTTAAAACATGTCCTTTTATGTTCCGCATTAGAAAGAAAGTCCAACGGGTTTGGAATGACATGAGGGTGGGTAAATGATAATAGAATTTCCCTTTTGGGTGATTTATTCCAAGTTATATACAGTATATAAATAAAGTTATAAAATATAAAGTTTATTAAATTCACAAGTAATGCATTTCATTTTCATTGTCAGATCAATACATTGCAATTCATCAGTGCACTTTTACACCTCTTTTGGTCTTAATGACAGCGTGTGAGTGTCATGTTTGTGCTGACTGTGTTTTTGTTCTTTACACCAGTTCTTCAGGCAGGATCAGGGTGATTACTTCATTGGCTGTCTGTTCCTCACAGAGCTCAGCACTCCTTTTGTTTCACTGGGCAAAATCCTCATTCAGGTAAAACACTCACACTCGTACTCAAACACAATGTGCGCTTAACTCAGCGATCCTTCACTGCACTGCTCATGCCAGCTCCAGAGAGGAGCTACTAGTTAACACTTTTCAATTTTGTCAAGACTAATGTGTTAGCTAAATACAGAGATGGAAACCCATCAGAGTACCTGACACTCGGCCAAGTATTCACTCTGCGGTTCAGATTTCATATAATATCTCACTTTTATCTGTCAAGTCATGACATTCTTCATCTTACTTTCTCTGTCAGCCTGTCTGGTCTGCTTTACTCTTTCTCTGTACTGTTTTTTTTTTCTCTTTCGTTCTCTGTCCTCTTCCAACCCCTCCACCCCTGTCCACTGATTCTTGGTTAGTTTGGTGTGATTAGGGGAAATTGCTCTCAGTCCTGTATTACTTGCTGCATATGTCATTACATGCTCACTGACCCCTCTTGGTAGACATAGGTATTACATTTAAGGTCGGTACTAGCACCTGTGCATGATCTACTCTTGCATAGCCAGACTTTTGACTCCCAGCATATAGTCTTGTCCACTTTGCTATTTCTAGCCAAGAACTGCCCACTTATCGGGATAGTTCACAAAAAAAAAAAAACCTTTGAGGAAGATTTATATGACTTTCTTCTGCTGAACATAAATGAAGATTTTTAGAAGAATTTTTTAGCTCTGTAGGTCCATTCAATACAAGTGAATGGTGGCCAGAACTTTGAAACTCTAAAAAAGCACATAAATGCAGCATAAAAGTGCTCCATACAACTCCAGTAGTTAAATCTATAAGCATTATGATAGGTGTGGGTGAGAAACTGGTCAATATTTAAGTCTTTTTTTACTATAAATTCTCATCCCTACCCAGTAGGTGGCAGTATACATGATAGATTGACAGTAAAAAAGGACTTAAATATTGATCTCTTTTCCACCCACACCTATCATATCACTTCTGAAGACATGGATTTAACCACCAGTTGTGTGGATTACTTTTATGCTGCCTTTATGTGCTTTTGGAGCTTCAAAATTTGTGTACCCGTTCACTTGCATTGTATTGACCTACATTGGTGAGATATTCTTCTAAAAATCTTAATTTGTGTTGTGCAGAAGGAAGTAATTGAAATCTAGGATGGCATGAGGGTGAGTACAGGTGAAACTCGAAAAATTAGAATATCGTGCAAAAGTAAATTAATTTCAGTAATTCAACTTAAAAGGTGAAACTAATATATTATATAGACTCATTACAAGCAAAGTAAGATATTTCAAGCCTTTATTTGATATAATTTTGATGATTATGGCTTACAGCTTATGAAAACCCCAAATTCAGAATCTCAGAAAATTAGAATATTGTGAAAAGGTTCAGTATTGTAGGCTCAAAGTGTCACACTCTAATCAGCTAAACACCTGCAAAGGGTTCCTGAGCCTTTAAATGGTCTCTCAGTCTGGTTCAGTTGAATTCACAATCATGGGGAAGACTGCTGACCTGACAGTTGTGCAGAAAACCATCATTGACACCCTCCACAAGGAGGGAAAGCCTCAAAAGGTAATTGCAAAAGAAGTTGGATGTTCTCAAAGTGCTGTATCAAAGCACATTAATAGAAAGTTAAGTGGAAGGGAAAAGTGTGGAAGAAAAAGGTGCACAAGCAGCAGGGATGACCATAGCCTGGAGAGGATTGTCAGGAAAAGGCCATTCAAATGTGTGGGGAGCTTCACAAGGAGTGGACTGAGGCTGGAGTTACTGCATCAAGAGCCACCACACACAGACGGGTCCTGGACATGGGCTTCAAATGTCAAACGCCTTACCTGGGCTAAAGAAAAAAGAACTGGTCTGTTGCTCAGTGGTCCAAAGTCCTCTTTTCTGATGAGAGCAAATTTTGCATCTCATTTGGAAACCAAGGTCCCAGAGTCTGGAGGAAGAATGGAGAGGCACTCAATCCAAGACGCTTGAAGTCCAGTGTGAAGTTTCCACAGTCTGTGTTGGTTTGGGGAGCCATGTCATCGGCTGGTGTTGGTCCACTGTGCTTTATTAAGTCCAGAGTCAACGCAGCCGCCTACCGGGACATTTTAGAGCACTTCATGCTTCCTTCAGCAGACAAGCTTTATGGAGATGCTGACTTCATTTTCCAGCAGGACTTGGCACCTGCCCACACTGCCAAAAGTACCAAAACCTGGTTCAATGACCATGGTATTACTGTGTTTGATTGGCCAGCAAACTCGCCTGACCTGAACCCCATAGAGAATCTATGGGGCATTGCCAAGAGAAAGATGAGAGACATGAGACCAAACAATGCAGAAGAGCTGAAGGCCGCTATTGAAGCATCTTGGTCTTCCATAACACCTCAGCAGTGCCACAGGCTGATAGCATCCATGCCACGCCGCATTGAGGCAGTAATTAATGCAAAAGGGGCCCAAACCAAGTACTGAGTACATATGCATGATTATACTTTTCAGAGGGCCGACATTTCTGTATTTAAAATCCTTTTTTTTATTGATTTCATGTAATATTCTAATTTTCTAAGATTCTGAATTTGGGGTTTTCATAAGCTGTAAGCCATAATCATCAAAATTATATCAAATAAAGGCTTGAAATATCTTACTTTGCTTGTAATGAGTCTATATAATATATTAGTTTCACCTTTTAAGTTGAATTACTTAAATTAATGAACTTTTGCACGATATTCTAATTTTTCGAGTTTCACCTGTATATGATGAATTATTATATGGTGAACTATCTCTTTAAACAGCAAGAGACCAACATTTAAAGGGACCAGGTGCACTTTTTACATGACATTTGAGAAAAGTGGAAAATCTCAAATCAGATATAACCCTGAGATCAAAGTGCAATGTACAGTTATGCTGAAGGATATATTGTTTTCTCAATGCTAAATAAGTGTCTCAAACAAAGAACAAATATCTTTTAAATGTCCTACAGGAAGTACTCATTGTAGCAGCCTGGGAGCTTGATAGACCTATTTGAAACCTGTGCACCCAGACTCAGGAAGTCAGGAAGAGACACCCAGAATTTGCACATTATTTTATTAGAAGTCATTATAATCCTTATCATTTTATTTAATTAAATGACACATTAGTCAATTACAATTAATACTATGTTGCTGAATCGCATCTTTCCAAAAAAACATTTGTGTACTGTGTTTATATACATTTGTTTAAATAAGTGCCAACCCTAAGAGGGGCCTGGGTAGCTCAGCGAGCATTGATGACTACCACCACTGGTGTCGCGAGTTTGAATCCAGGGTGTGCTGAGTGACTCCAGCCAGGTCTCCTTAGCAACCAAATTGGCCTGGTTGCTAGGGAGGGTAGAGTCACATGAGGCAACTTCCTCTTGGTCATGATTAAGTGGTTCTCGCTCTCAACGGGGCACGTGGTATGTTGTGCGTGGATAACGGAGTGTAGCATGAGCCTCCACGTGCTTTGCGTCTCCGCGGTGTCATGCACTACAAGCCACGTGATAAGATGGGTGGACTGACGGTCTCAGAAGTTGAGGCAACTGAGACTTGTTCTCCACCACCCGGATTGAGGTGAGTAACCGCACCACCACGAGGACCTACTAAGTAGTGGGAATTTGGCATTCCAAAATTGGGGAGAAAAGGGGATATAAAAAAAAGTGCCCGCCATGGGATGAGGAGGGCTTCCCAAGCTTAGTCTTGGTTCCTCCTAAGGTTTCTTCCTCATGTACTTTTTACATCTTACTTTTAAGGATCCTTCACACCAAGTACGTTATTGCATTACTCGTCACCTCTTTTCAATAGTTTTTCTATGTAAACATGTGCTAGCCGTTGTGCAGATTCTCACTGATTTTAAGTGTCTCACCCAAAAGTACCACATTTTTAGATGCTGAGAAGTTGATCTATACAAAATGCATCATGAAACATCTGCTTACTTTTCCATTTTTTGCACTGCGTCTAGGTTTTTTCAACGTAAGAAAGTGTTCAGTGTGTACAGCCCCAAAGGGAGATTTTCCTTGCCATTGTGGTCTTCAGCTTTGTAAAGCTCCTTTGGAACAATTTGTATTGTAAAATCGCTATAGAAATAAATTGGATTTAAATGTATTGACTCCCAAGAAATTGCATAAAGCCAGAAAATCAGATTGAAGCTTACCATTTAAAAAAAAAACACTTGCCATTTGTAATGCTGTATGCATCAGGTGGACTTTAAATAGTTCATCGGTGAGCTATTATGATTTGACTAATGGTACAGTCACTTTTATCTTAGTACGGTGAAATACCGTGGGCGAAGAGGGCATGGGTGGACTTTAAAAAACAGCAAAAAAGTAATTGCCAACCTGTTTTTTAATGCTGCACTTTATATACACTTAGAGAGAGAAGTTAAATAGAAACTTGAAAGAGGTCACTGCCTAAGCAGGCAAGTTCCTATAGGTCAACACAATAAATTTGCCTGTCAAAATGCACCAAACTTGAAACTTCACGCAAAACCCATAAGGGGAAATTCCATCATGCAAAATCCCTGATTGCGCATATTACAATTTAGATGACTGTATTTCGCCTATGAAATTTCACTCTGCAAAGGTAAACGTTACTGCGCCTTAAGTGGCATAATTTCCCATCACAAAACAGAAGCGTAAACATGATAACATGATTCGTCGAATCCACCATTATGATTGATGTCACCCCTGTTTTGTATCCTCTTCCTCTTATTCGTGCTTTTTTGTCTCTTCCTGTAGTTGGGGATGCAGGAATGCTGGCTGCACAAGGTCAATGGTGGCATGGTGCTGTTGAGTTTCCTCGTGTGCCGTATTGCACTCTTCCCCTATATGTACTGGATGTACGGCTCCCACTACGGCATCCCACTCTATAGTGTTCCCTTCCATCTGCCCCTCACTGCCAACCTGGGCAACCTCTGCATCCTGGCACCACAAGTCTACTGGTTCGTCCTTCTCTGCCGTAAAGGCTACCGACTCTACAAGCGCCAAAGGGATGCAAAGAACCAGGTCTCTCCAGTGTCCTCGCCCGAGCCAGTCTCAGACAACTCCAAGGCTGATTAGTGAAGGAATCACTTTTGTTATCTAGAACAAACCAACCAATCAACATCACAGCTGAAGGCTACGGCACTGAATCCACTAATTTTACAGTACAACTAGACTCACGTGCCTGTTAGAAATACCATTATTACTTTAGACTACTCCTCTCTACTCTACTCCATTCCACAAATAAATTACCATTGCAGAGCTGCTCCACTGGATTAACTCCCTTCTGTGACATCCAGGAGCCTTTTAGGTCAGATATTGAGGGGTGTGTCCCTCTCTCCCTTTTCCGATTGGAAGAGCTGTTACAGATTGGACTGATGTCTTTGAATGTCATTAGAATTATCTGTTACTTTGTTTTTCTTTTGGTTCTCTCCTTTGTCCTATATGATATGCTTGCCCAACGTTAACCTATAGTGTGAATGTGTGCTTGAAGTGTTAAAACACCATGGTTTAAAGGGGGAAACTATTATGCCACTTCTATGAATAATTTATACCATTAAACAAACATTAAAAACCCACAGTACTTTAACATCAGAACAGCATTTAGTATCACCTGCACATGGGGGCAGTAGAGAGTCTATCCTTATGTTTACAATGGTATGAGCAGGACTTGAGTCTATAGAGGGGTGGGGTCTTTGCAGGGTATAAAGAGTGAGCACAATGCTTGGCATATCTTTTAGGCCACATTATGCCTGTGGGCATCTTCAGGCAGCAGACAAAGCAATAACACAGGGGATTCACAGCAGGGGTCTGTGGGTGGTTGGATGACCCATGTAAACACATAATCTGTAAGGATAGAAAAGTTGACACCCCACTCCTAAAATGTACATCTGTACATCCAAAGGAAAATAAATAAAATAAAAATATTTTAAAGTCATGGATATTTCTAGAGTAAATATAGTTTTTTTGGTTAACTACATAATGTTACATGAACTAACAATGAACAATAATTTTATATCATTTAATCTTGTTAATGTTATTTCTATGCATACTAAAACATTTATAAAATGTTATTTTTAGTTAATGTATTATGAGCTAATATGAACTAACAATGAACAATTGTTTTTGTATTAATTGTATAACCAAAATTATTAAATGCTTTAAAAATAATTGTTAATCGTTAGTTCATGAAACCTAATGTATTTATGGATGCTAACCAATACAACCTTAATACAAACGGTTAACAGTTTTTTTCTAGCTATAAAATATATCATGGACTAAAAATTGACTCTTTCACAAAAAAAAAAAAAAAAAAAATGAACTATTTCCATTTTGTATAACAGATTTCCATAACATTGATTAAGATTGAGGAATCTTCAACAAAACGAAATACATAAAAAACCAAACATTTTAATTTTATTAACTTAACTTTGGTAAAGATTACATGATTCAATATGATGGAAATTTGGGTATGAAATTGAAATATGTACATTTTAAAATAGGCTACAAGTCTATTGTGAGTGCAATCTTTCTACAATCATTTTTAAATATCTTTATCCAGTAATCATGAACATCTGGAAAAGTCATGGAAATTAGTTTATTCAAATGATATATAAAACCCTGGTTATAAGTGTTTGTTACTGGGTGTGAATTATGTGGGTTTTATGAGGCTTTATTTTGGTAGGGAGCTCAAATTTTCATCTTTGCATTAACTGAGCCTGCAGTTTGAGTTTTAGAATAATAATTGTATTTAACTCTAAATTGATGTGCAGTATAGATGGTATTTGCTGTTGCCTAGTATCTTTGTTGTTGTTGTTGTTGTAGAGAGGATATGTGGCCATATGAGAGCTTGTAAAAACATAGGCTAGCAAGGAACTCAGAAACCTTTGTTTCGGGGCTTTTAACATAAACCGTATCATCTTTCATAATACATTTAGTTGATGCTGAATGCCATATGAATGCATCTAAATTTGTATTTACAAAACCTCTAGATTCCATTAAGCACTTTCAAAAGTACATAACTGTTGGATAAGAATCAGTCCATACCATGCACTCATTTTTAGTGTAAGACAAACTGGACCTAAAAGTTGCCTTTAGCAAGTGTGTGTGTGTTAGAGAGAAAGAGTGAGTGAGTGAGAAGACTTATATAATAGTGTGTAGAAGCTCCAGCTCACACGTTTGGAGGGTAAACAGGGTCTTTGCTGGACTGAAAGAGTTGGAATGCTTTCCTGATCTCCCTTTCTAGAAGTTTAGTACTTTTCAAAAGTAAGAATGCACTCTTTCATGCTGTTGCTTCCTGTCTGTGGCAAGTTTCTTTGGGGTTGGATGCATTTTGGCAGATGAGTTGGTTGTATTAAACAAAAGTTGTTTCCTGTTAGTTTAGTATTCATTTAGTTATTCTCTAGGGTTTTGTTTTCTAATGTACAGAACACTGATGCTTTTCGCTATTTTGTTCCTTGTTTGCGTGAGTCTATTGCAGTGTGATCTATCTTTAGAACAGGCTCTCTCTCCCTCTCATTTTCACGGGTCATAGGGCATGTTTTTTTGTATGCCGTTTATTTGTGTATAGCGTAAGACAAACCCATAACATAATATATAATCCATAACATATAAACAGTCTTATATCCAGAGGATTGAAAATCATAAAAAAGGACCATAAATAATCTTGAACATATTGTTCTTTATATCAGGCTTATTTAAGGCACTTTTTGACCTTTAAATCAAGGGACTGTACGATATGATTTTTAAACCATGTCATATGAAGTCTTTTGTTTAGCCTCTTCAAGGCCTCCTCAGCTCAGGGTTTGGTAAAAGTTATCATTTATCCATTATTATTTAGAGAAGATGAGACTGTTTGAAGAAGGAATACAAAAAAGAATCAAAATGGAAAATCCCTGCAATGACGATCAGTTCTACAGCTAATGTGTTTGGTTTTCTTTGTGGTTTCCTTCAAAATTTGTGATTTTACAACTATTTGGTTTGGTAGACCAAAGATTGTCAGGCACTTTATTCAGCAATAGATTCTACTAATCAGCAATGGAAAAAGGTGACATGCAGCTTAACTGTCCCGGAGTGTCTGACACTCAACACAATCAAATCTCTACTGGGTTGGTTGTGCTTGAGGCTCAGACGGTCTTCACGTCCTGAGACAACAAACCTCTGGAATTGTCTTCACTATACAATTACAATATATTTATAAATGATAAATCAAATTTGATCTCTTTGTAAGAAGGACAGAACTGGGGAAATGAGTGGATTAGATATTATTTAGGATTGTCTGCTGCTTTGATTTTTAACACATCTAAACTAGGTAGATGTATGCAGATTACTCAGAATTTGAAAAGTTGAAGGAAAGAAATGAAGCTGTAATAAAGAAATATCTAAAAAGGTTTTGTTTTTCCACCCAAATCATGTTGTCTGGAAGATCTTAAATACAGGGCCTTGTATTAAAGTTGTGTGTGGCTTTGATACAAGCTCAGTGCAAAAGAGCCCTGGGCAGGTGGTGTTTATAGGTTGTGACTGTCTCTGCTCACTTCCTTTATATTTATTCACAAAAGGCATTACATAATATTAAGGACATTTCTCTATCATCAGGCACAGTGTAATGTACACTCTGATCATGTTAGTTCTAATAGGTTTGATTTCAATATATAATTCAAATAAATTGTTACAGCTAACTTTGTTCTTCAGACATACTTTTGAAGTCTTACAATCATGTTTTATTTTATCAAAGCTCTGTATGTGCTTGCTGTGTTTGTCTTTGATTTGTATCTAATGTAAAAAATACCTAAAAATGTCTATTGTAACCGTTTTCTGAGCTGCATTCATTCCTCATAGGTAGACATGGTTAGACAGTGAGGGAGTATAACTTATTGGATCGGCTTAGGTCTGTGTATGTCTGTGCTGGTCTATTACGCTCCTAGATCTTGCATGCATCTAGAAGGATTTTATCAAAGGCCCATGATCTGACAAAATTTACAGCACATATAATCAAAAGCATTCCTTGGTTCCATCTCTGAACCAGTTCAGTTAAATCATAACTCTTGCTAAGAGATGAGTGGGAAAGGAAACCTTTCAGAGAACTGGGATGTAGCCAGAAGACATGTTTGCATTATCTATTTCCTGGTGAGTACAACTTCCTTCCTTGCAATGTCAGCTTGACCTCCAAGCATGACTTCTTACACAGATTTTCTAATTCACAACCTTTAGCGCGCCCTGCCTCCTATTTTTGATAACATTTAGATTTTTACACACATGCACACACTCAATTACCATTAAAACCAGCTGCTTAATATAATAATAGGTCCTGCTCGTGCCACCAAAACAGCACCAACCCGCATTTCCAAATAGATCCATTTTGCCAGATGAATAGTGCCAGACAGGCTGGTTTGAGTATTTCTGTAACTGCTGATCTGATGGGATTTTCACACAAAAGAGTCTCTAGAATTTACTCTGAATGGTGCCAAAAACAAAAAAACATCCAGTGAGCGTCAGTTCTGTGAATGGAAACACCTTGAAGAGAGAGGTCAACAGAGAATGGCCAGACTGGTTCGAACTCTGTACAATTGTGTTGAGAAGAATATATTCTCAGAATGCTATTCTGAGATGTGGGTTGGCGCTGTTTGGTGGCACGAGTGGAACCTACACAATATTAGGCAGGTGGTTTTTATGTTGTGGCTGATCGGTGTATACAGTGCACCCGGAATGTATTCACAGCGCTTCACTTTTTCCACATTTTGTTATGTTACAGCCTTATTCCAAAATTCCTAAAAATTCTTCAAAATGTTTGAAATCTTTGCAAATTTATAAAAAGAATATATAATCACATGTAGAGAAGTATTCACAGCCTTTGCCATGACACTCAAAATTGAGCTCAGGTGCATCCTGTTTCCACTGATCATCCTTGAGATGTTTCTACATCTTGATTGGAGTCCACCTGTGGTAAATTCAGTTGATTGGACATGATTTGGAAAGACACACACCTGTCTATATAAGGTCCCACAGTTAACAGTGCATGTCAGAGCACAAACCAAGCCACGAAGTCCAAGGAATTGTCTGTAGACCTCCGAGACAGGATTGTATCGAGGCACAGATCTGGGGAAGGTTACAGAAAAGTTTCTGCCTTGAGTGGCTCAGCCTGAGCCCAGACCAGATTGAACATCTCTGCAGAGATCTGAAAATAGCTGTGCACCGACATGCCCCATCCAACCTGATGGAGCTTGAGAGGTCCTGCAAAGAAGAATGGGAAACTGCCCAAAAATAGGTGTGCCAAGCTTGTAGCATCATACACAAAAAGACTTGAAGCTGTAATTGGTGCCAAAGGTGCTTCAACAAAGTATTGAGCAAAGGCTGAGAATACTTATGTACATGTGATTTATTTTTTATTTATTTTTTTTCCCTGTTTTTTTATTTTTAATAAATTTGCAAAGATTTCAAACCAACTTCTTTCACGTTGTCATTATGGCATGTTTGTAGAATTTTGAGGAAAATAATGAATTTAATCCATTTTGGAATAAGGCTATAACATAACAAAATGTGGAAAAAGTGAAGCGCTGTGAATACTTTCCTGATGCACTGTATATATAAATCAGATTTCATATAAAATATAGTTATTTAATTTGTTTATAGCATGACCTTTTAAGAAAGCTCCTTTTAGAAAGGAGCTACAGAGTGAAACCAATATAAACACTTGATTAAGCTTATTTTCTTGAAACTTGTAAATCCAAACAACAATTTGGAGAAAATAAATTTGATTTGAAGAATCCTTTTAACTGAGTGGACTATATTTCCTGTACAAAAGAGTGCAAAATAACACAGGCATCAAGAAAGAAGATTGTATGGTAACACTTTAGAATAAGGCAGAAACTATTTAGCCTAAGATGGACCACTTGTATTAAAAAAATATTCAATATTATGCCACAAATGCTGTCAATTGAGCTTAACTTGTATTTAACACAGAACATTCCTTTAAAATTAATGGAAGACATTTTAACACCCAATATAGAAAAGGAAGTCCCGCCTTACAGGTAAAAGAGCCAATTACATTTTAACTTGCTTTGACTAATGTTAACGAATACAACCTTATTGAAAAGTGTTACCCATTTGATTACCTTTTACACAACATTTTTTCTGAAGCCAAAATGTTAAACTGTACATGTCATCATATTTCACAAAGAGACACAACCAACATAAATCATTACTGGGTACACTTTACTGGGTATGTTTCTGATAGAAACAGCTTCACCAAAAGCCATTCCACCACACAAAACATGTCTGCGATCAAGTGAGAACATTTTAAAGGAAGACTGACTGATACTTCATTTAAATTATATTTATGTCAAAATATTAAAGTTTTGGCCTGGGAGGTAACCAAAGGAGAAGCGCCATGGTGCATTGATCATACATAAAACCAGTGGGCTGACATTTTGAGGACCCTTTAAGGCAAAAGGGCCCAGATATCCTGCAAAAAAACAATGTGCCAGTTCTGAGTTTGCCGTCTTATTTGTTCATTCAGAGAACAGAAAATTACAGTCCTCTTCTGGTGGGATTGGAACACCTCTTTTTCAGCAAGACAGTGGAAGATCACACTCAAATGTCCCCCATGATGATGCATCCATTAAACTGTTAAGGAACTCACAACAGTACATGGTAACAGTCCTGAAGCTGATGTTCATCGGAGGTAATACTCAATGGCAGCAGAAAAAGCTGCAAAACCACCACAGCCCAGAACTCCAGCCTTGAAACCAGCTGGTGAAGAGAATAACAGCTTTCAGTGTTATTCATACAGTGCAAAACCTAAATGTATATAACGGTAACCTCATGTCTAATTCTACTGCATTGTTTTCTTTAACAACCTTGCAAGGAATTGAGCTTACCTCTTAGTCCAATGGCACCACCTGTAACACAGCCACTATATACTGCATTTTTCCAGTCGGACTTCCCACGGTGCTAGGAGAGAAAAATTAGACCATCCTTCAGATCTGATTAGTGCTGAAAATAGGGCTTGACATTTACTTTTTGGCTCACTTGCCACTGTGGCTAGTGGTATTCCAAAGTAACTAGCCACTCGGCCACTCTGCCCCACAAAAAGTGATGAAGTTAACTAGAAACTGTAACTGCATGCATTTGTTTGGACATATTTGAACAAGAATAATATGAGTTCAGCAGGGCACAGGCCTAATGATTTAAATTATCTCTTAGAATAAGGCAAACATGACCAGATAGAACAGGAGGAAAACTTTGTTCAATAATTAGTCCATTTGTACACGGAAGTCCAGATTTTAACCCCTTTAACCATTGTGAATTGTACTTGTCTTCATGAACTTTTACCATTGTTCTTTCATTGTTTAACTACGGCATTTGTAATGATAAGGCCATATGCACAGGTCAGACCATGGATTGCTCCACACTACTGTGTTTAGGCTAATGCAGATAGTATTTCTAAAAATAAACTATAGTATTTGTTATGAAAACTAACAGCCTAAACACGTTAAGATACCTTCAACTACAACTTTCACAGTTAATTCCATGGAGTACAAAAGATGATTAAACTCAGTCACCATTCACTTTCATTGCATCTTCTTCCATACATGGAAAAATGCATTAATCTTTTTTCCATTCATAGAAGAAAGTACGTCCTATGGGTTTATCAAGATAAAGGTGAGTGAATGATCACAGAATAATTATTAATAATTAAAATTAAGTTTAATAGAATTGCCCTAATTGATATAATATGCATCTATACACATTACCAGTTAGTGCTACTGCTGAATAAACATTTTAGTTTGGATGATGTAGTGTATTTTTTTATCTGCCTCTAACTGTTTATGTGCATAATGGATTTATGTTGACATCCAGGAAACGTATGCATTGTGATTGGGGGAATACTAAGTTCTAACAGGGTAAACATGACAAAGATGATCACACAGACCAGAAAAGACACATGGTAGATGGTACTCACTGATTCAATTATACACTCGGTGCATGAAAACATGGCACCCACAATGGCAAAATTTTTAGCATATGACATTCCTCGCTGTCCCATGTCTCTCAGAACCTCTTTTGCTGTAGGGGTTCTGAGAGGGTCTTTAGGATCAAGCCCTACATTGGAGTCAATACCAGCTGTGAAGATCCCAAAAGCACCTCCTAACACAAACCCTGCAGGGAAGAAAATTAGGAATCAAACCAATTGTATCTTGTCTATGAATTAAAGCATCATCAATTCCTCAATTGACTGTTTTAATCTTGGCAGAATGGAGTATCATTCAACACTTCCTTAACATCTGTATGAAATCTCTGCAGCATCTCAAGTGATTATTGGAATGTATTACAGGGATTTGACTAACTCTACATTCATATCTAATATCAATTATTTTATTTTTAACACCCCAAAAATTCAAATTCTTATATAATTTTCTCACCCACATGCCATCCCAGATGTGTATGACTTTCTTTCTCCTGCAGAACACAACCAAATATTTTTTAAAGAATATCTTGTATAGGTCCTTACAATGCAAGTGAATGGTAACCAAAACTTTGAGGCTTCAGAAAGCATAAAGGTAGCATAAAAGTAATCCATAAAACTCCAGCAATCTAATCTTTTTTTTGTGAGAACAGACCAAAATATAACTTATTAGCGATCATGATTTCAGAATCGATTCCACTTCCTGTAGCATCCTCTAGTGCTCTGCACATGCGTCAAGGACTAGGAAGTGTAATCGAGTTTGAAATAATGATTGTGCCTAGCGACTGAAATGGCAAAATGTAGACTAAAAAAATACGTTCGATTTTGGTCTGTTCTCACCCAAAACCGATTAGATTGCTTAAAAAGACACTGATTAAACTACTGAAGTCGTATGGATTGTTTATTTTGCCTTTGTGTTTTTTGGGACTTCAAAGTTTTGGTCACCATATAGTTTATAGTTGTATGGACCAAAGAGAAATATTCTTCTAAAAATCTAATTTTGTGTTCTGTATTAGAAGGAAAGTCATACACATCTGGGATGGCATAAAGGTGAATAAATGATGATAGAATTTTCATTTTTGGGTGAACTGTCCCTTTAATATCAAGACGCCACAAGAACCCCTAAATCCTAACATCATGACACCAAGTGCAGAACTGTCAGTGTTGTCAACAGATGCGTAATCGGGTAACTTTTTAAAAATCAATCGTCTGCCAGCGAGTTACCTCCGACACATGCGATCAGTGTTTTAAAGGCGCAGCTCTCCATTCCCCTCTCGATCATCTTCTGCTCCTCCGTTTTCTGAGGATTCGGTAATACACCCATAACGGTCGGATTCAAGTCTTTAATTTGCCTTTTTTCACCGATAAGGTGATCCAAAAGAAGACTATACTGTAGTGGAACATTTTCCGCAGTTGAAACGCTTGCTGAATGACCTGCAGCATCTCTGCTGTTTGCGGGCGCAGCCATGTTGGAAATGTGTTTCTTAATAAACTACAAAACAAAAAAAGCACATTCGCCAATATTAGGTAGCAGTAAAAAAAAAAAAAAAACTATTAAATGTTTTGATTACAGAATCAAAAATCACACCGATGGGTTATTTATAAAGATACATAAATACGTATATGTACCCGTATATGTTTGTGTCACTCCACACATGTCTTTGCGAGATATTTCTAGAAACAAAATTTGCTTCCGCAGATTCGACAGAAAGGAAGGTTACCTTGGCATTGCATTGGTTGGCAAAATATTTTTTCCTAATAATTAATGCCAAGAACATCTTACACAAGGAATTTCCGTAATGATCAAACATAATAGAAACCAAAGAAACTCAAACGATTCCACGAGGTAGTACAGTCCAAATAAATGTTGACATCTCTGGGGAAAGTCTTTTGGTCAACATTATTGTTAGCATCATCTGAGCGAGGTTGTAAATCTTTTTTTCATATAAGAAAGACAGACACAAAACACTCATGTTATCGTTATATAAAACATTAAAAAATCGTTTGAGTTAAATTAATTACAATTATTTATATCCACTAACTTATGAAAGTAAGTGGCTATAAATAACCAAAGCAGAGATTTTTTGAAAACTCCCTATCAACCCGGGCGATTTTACCCAAGTAAATGACAGTTTACCCAGTAAATTATAACAGTAAATCATAGTTTGCGGATACCGTACATTTGAATGGAGAGCCGTAAACAAAGACCTTCTTGTCGCAAAATTGTCTGCGTCTTCTCTTATAAAACAGCCATTTTTATCGTAGTACACTCCACACATACTTCACTATAAAATAGATGTTTAGTGTAAAACATGTTTAAGATTACAGAACAGTAGGTAAATTCATTAAATGATAAGCTTTTTTCTCACAAAAGCAGTTTATTCAGCACAATGAAGCATCTCTTCCATAGACATCCATTAAAAAAAAGGCCTCTGGTGTCCTCGCCAGGACCGCAGTGTTGTGTTTTTTTTTTAATTATCCTTGTAGGTTAATTTAGTAAAAGGGCTCTGATCAAATAACATCAGCAAAAGGGACTACATTACCCAGCGTGCTTCTCGTTTACTGCACCAACATGTCGCGCGCTCCACCTGGCGGGGAAGTCGGATTCGGCGCTCGAGCATCTTCTTCAGTAAGGAATAGCAGCGCTCCTCAGCGGCGGGGTACAGGTGAGTCTCAACCGCTTTTTATTATTAATTTGTTTGTCTATTACATCCTATTTTTACTGTAAGGATTCAGTTGTATTCGTTTTATCGCTTTAAGGAATCTTTTGTTTTCGTCATTGGGACATACACTGTTCTTACCCGCACTTTCACCAACGGCCGTTCTCATGTTGTGTTGAGTGAGAGCAAGCCGTACTTGATGAGCCGTGTCACCGACCTTTCATTGAGATACATAGACGAATAGTGGTTGATTTAATGTTCACATGTCATTATTTTATTTGAATGTATGTTATTTTTGGCGTGACATCTTCTTTGGAAAGCGATGCAGTGACAGACAGGAGAGTGTGAGGTACTGCAGTAGTTCTGTCACGATAGCTGCGTGAACTACAGGCACTGCGGGGATCTTTTGACTGGACGACTTTTGAATTTGTGCACGACTTTGCAATATGTAATATATTTAAACGCGATTTGTAAGTTTTTTTCTGAAGGTTTAGTTAAGAATATGATTAGAATCCTTTAAACTTAATAAACACCAATGCCAATTGACATTTTAAAAACACGTCCATACAGGAAAGATTAATAATTGGAGTGCAGAGTTAGAGTTTTAGATACAATTTATGCTACTACTTCCACTTGTATGCAAGTAGGTTCAGATTGTAAGTAGGCACTTGTGTGTTTTGGAATACCGCCATTCTTTTCTTCTTACCGTTTGTTCTCGTTTACAGTTTTGTGCAGTGGTGGCAGAAGTTCTCTAGTTTTTACTATGGACGTCTGTGTGTAGTTGCTTTTGTGTTTTTTACTGTAATAGATCCCAAAAGGTTCATTAATTTCATCAAATATTTTATTATGTTTCCAGGAGTGTTGGTTATTCATGTTTTTGAGACGTTACAGACATTATATTTTCTGTAGAGCTGAATAAACAATTCTTATTAAAACGTAATGGCCAACATTATCAAATCACTGCCAATCTTGTTAAAATACAATTGTGCATTATAAAATTCCAGTAGCGGGCCGTGCATTAAAAGTCTAGAACTTCAGTGTGATTTATGCCATTAAGAAAACACAGTTTCACAACGAATAAGGCACCCTATGCCTTTGGGCATCATACATTATGTCACAACTAACTAATAATACCAATTTACATTTTAAAAACACGTCCACGCACGAAAGCCAGAACTTGAAACAACACTTAATGCTCAAGCAAGCCGAATTTGAACTGCAGCACGACTGTTTTGTGAAATGAACGTCTCCCAAACAGACATTCAAAAATCATAATTTTTCAAATGAATCTACCAAAGAGGTCTTTAATACCTGTAAAATTACACGGTTATGCTGCGGTCCATTCAATTGGATGTGGGATATTACTTCTTGATATCTCCTACCATAAATGCATTCCATCCACCTTTCACGCTATTTGTTATTGACAAAGTGAAAATGCGTGACATTTTTTTTGCAACATTTGCCATCTTCTGCCAGTTCAAATGGCCTTTTATCGATAAAAATGGTGTGCGAGATGACGTCATGACTAAAAAAACACTTTGTCGCTTAAGTTTTGGTTTATTGCAAAATAAATTTGCCCTTAAGTCATTTCCATACAGAAAGGTGTGTTTATCGCTAATTGTGTCCCTTTCGCCTCCCAAATGACCCTAATATTTTTTCCTCTGAACTTTTGGTCAAATGGGTAGAGTATTGAGACAATTCACTGAAATTAGCCAGGTTACTGTCATTTTAATTTCACAAATAAATGTAATCAGAAGACAATCAAATGGGAGCAGTTGCCCTTCTGATTGGACTGTAATATTGGTCCTCCTGATGTTGCACCTATCACAGGTTGCCACCGGTTCCGACCCAAAAGTAAATCGTCATGGCCCTGCACCAGCTGGCAACCTGCACCAAGTAGCAGGGTAAACTTTCGGTCTCAGTATAAGGACCATCCATCGATGTGTATATGCTGTTCGCACAGCTATTAAAGAAAAATTGATGTGGTGTAATATCAGCATTTACATATATGATACAGTGCATCCGGAAAGTATTCACAGCGCTTCACTTTTCCAAATTTTATTATGTTACAGCGTTATTCCAAAATGGATTCAATTCATTATTTTCCTCAAAATTCTACAAACATGCCATAATGACAACGTGAAATAAGTTTGTTTGTAATCTTTGCAAATTTATTAAAAATAAAAAATAAAGAAAATCACAAGTACATAATTATTCACAGCCTTGCTAAATACTTTGTTGAAGCACCTTTGGCACCAATTACAGCCTCAAATCTAGAGTATGATACCACAAGCTTGCTAAACCTATTTTTGGGCAGTTTCTCCCATTCTTCTTTGCAGGACCTCTCAAGCTCCATCATGTTGTATGGGGAGCGTCGGTGCACAGCCATTTTCAGATCTCTCCAGAGATATTCAATTTCCTCCAGACATGACGCTTGCCATTCAGGCCAAATAGTTCAATCTTTGTTTCATCAGACCAGAGAATTTTGTTTCTCATGATCTGAGTCTCCTTCAGAAATCTTTTGGCAATCTCCAGGCGGGCTGTCATGTGCCTTTTACTGAGGAGTGGCTTCCGTCTGACCACTCTACCATACAGGCCTGATTGGTGGAGTGCTGCAGAGATGGTTGTTTTTCTGGAAGGTTCTCCTCTCTCCAAAGAGAAATGCTGAAGCTCTGTCAGAGTGACCTCCCTGACTAAACCCTTCTTCCCCAATCGCTCAGTTTGGCCGGTTGGCCAGCTCTAGGAAGAGACTGTGAATACTTATGTACATGTGACATTTTTTTTGTTTCCGTTTTTTATTTTTAATAAATTTGCAAAGATTTCAAACAAACTTCATTCACGTTGTCATTATGGGGTATTGTTTGTAGAATTTTGAGGAAAATAATGAATTGAATCCATTTTGGAATAAGGCTGAACATTACAAAATGTGGAAAAATTTAAGCGCTGTGAATACTTTCCAGGTGCACTGTACATTCCTGATATTCATTATGCTATTTTGAACAATCATCCAATCTAAAGCATCGCCATCACAACTGTATTATGTCTCGCATATTTGTCCAGCAACTTTAACTACCAACTGAACTCGATTATCATCTAAAATTAATTTTAGCGACATAATGCAATTGACATTTTCTGAAGAAGCTCAGCAAATGCGATCTGAGGTAAAGAGGGTTAAATTTAAAATATTTTAATGTTTTAAAATGTTAAAAAGATAGTTTTCTGAAAGTGAACTCAGCATTGTAAAAATAGTTCTTATAGTTTATAGTCTTGAAAAAAGTACAGAACTTTCTGAGAATGTCATTCAGGCAACTATATTCATATATAGAATAGGGTTAGCTAATTAAGTTTATATAGAAATATATATATATATATATATATATATATATTTAGGTCTAAAATAAAACATTTTCATTATATATTTTATTTTATTTTTTTTAATTTATTGCTTTTTTTCATTTGGTTATTTATTTAATTTAATACAGGCTGGCATTTTTTCAAAAGTAAGCTAAACTATAATTTAATAGAACGTTAGTGTTCCAAAAAAGCACACTTATGCTTTTCTCCTAGTATTGTGTATTTATTTTTAATTTAAAACATCTTTGTGCACAGAAATTATGTTTTTTTTGTATTGTGGGCTAATTCCGTAACTGCCGTCTTTTATTTTGAATAGTTTGTAAAAGCAACTTTAATAAATAAACGGATGTTTACCATGATTAAATTAATCGCAAACAGTGACCATTCATTTGTTCTCCATGCATTTGTCGATGCGCATGATACAAGATATTTGAGTTGGCAATCCTGGAAGTGTCATAATTACAGCATCAGATCTATATGCCGTTAAGATCAATCCATAATCACTTACAATAAATTGGCTTTCAAGTGCTGTGTATGGGGAGTCTAAACAGCACAGTTTCTTTACAATTAATATTATTATTAAAATATTAGGATCATGTGAGTCTACCATCTTCTCTCGTTTTGGCTGTCACTCCCGAAAGTCGCTCTTCCTTTGCATAAAGTTAAACGTTTCTCAACTTTGTTGCTTCGCTGAACACGGCCACATCTGTTCACCAACAGTTGCAGTCGCTCGTGTTACCCGAAGTCACCAGCTCTCATTGTAAATTAATAATATGAGGTTGTTTTGTCACTGTGTCTCTCTGGCAGTGTGAACGCAGCTTTATTCAAAATAAATATAGCTGCGTTGAAACTTCCAGCGACTTTGTTGCTGCAGGTCACCAGTGGCTGGCGGTTAGGTCGCTAGTGGGCTTTCCCACTACTGGTTGCCTAGTAACGTTTATAAATGATATTCACTGATGCCAGTCCATTGCTTTTGACAGCGAATCGATTTCAACAAAAACAAACATTTTGGAGGGAAAAGACTCCACTACATAAAATGCTTTATATCAAAGATGAACGAGAAAGGCTGCAATCTTAGTGTAGATGAGCTGCGTAATTTGAATGAATTTATAAATCCGACCGCTCATCCACTAAAAACTCCACAGACATTGAGAATCATTTTATATATTTATATAATTAAATCATTTACGCTTAAATCTCAACTCAACTTTATTGATATCACCTTTAAAACAAGTAAAACAAGTGTACTTGCCCTTATGTTTACCATAGTACTTTCATGGTTTAACAGTTGTATTTATAATGCCATAATCACAGGAAAGACCATAGATGGCTTCTCATTAAAGTGGTTACCCAGTTAGTCTTTATTACAAAATAAACAGTTTATTTGTTAGGAAAAATTATAAATTTAACACATTTAAAAATGCAACATTTTCAGTTGTAAAGAAAAGCTACAGTTTACTGTGACATTTTTTAGTAAGTTTGTTGATGTGTTGATGTGTAGATGTGCAAAGTCTTGTGATTGATGCTGGTGTAGGGTAGGTGTTTTCTCTTTCCATGGTAAATGCTGTTTTGAATGTCAGTTCTGTGGTTTGATTTGATTAAGGTGCTCCATAGTGCTTTAAAATAGGTCATTCTCATTCAGTTCAAATGGGTTGCAGAAGGTTTTTCATCTGCGTGACCATATCGAGGGAAGCCAGTTTAATTGTGCATGTAATGCTCTCAGTGCTATCCTGTCACATAGCTCACATACCAAGGGAAGGCTGGTTGATGCGCACACACCTGCATGCTCCTGTATACAGTAACTTGATTCTCAGTGGATCACACAACACGTGAAACCAGTCTTCAAGCATCCCAGGCATATTGGCATTCCACTTAAGAAGCATATTTAGTGTAAAAAACTTTTTTGTACCAACTAAAATTTTGAAAACACAAAAACTTTCATTAATGCAAGCATTTATGTCAGAAAGCTTTACGAACGATTTAGCCTACACAAAAATTGGTTTTGTTCGTGTTTAATGAATGACGCCCATGGTGCATTAATACCGTTTTGCATACTAGCTGTTTGGACTACTAGGACAGCTTAATGGTAAGTCAATCAGAGTTGGAGGCATATTCTGTCCTCCAGCATGATAAGACAGCAGGGAGAAGAAACCCTGTAAAAAAAACTAGCCTTTTTTCATTTGAAAACTTTCATACTTGGCTAAAAACAGCCAAAGTAAAACTTCCCTAAATTCCCCACTCTGTTGCTATTTGTAGGTAATTACACCCTCAAGATTTTTTCTGGTTAAACCATCAAAGGAAAAAGCAAGTGTGTCTTTGGCATCGAGAGCTGAGCTCTCTAGAACACACTGTCCTACATAAAGCTTACTCCACAGTCTATGCAGCACTATCAGATTCAGAATAAAACCCATCTTTTCTGAACAGATAATCACTTGGGTCTAATTTGGTTTGTATTTATTATGTAGATTTTATGATTTTGTTTTCACTATCATTGTTGTACTTCTATGTAATATGCATGAGGTTGTTAGATAAGTTCCAATTTTAATGGGGTCATGACATGCCTTTTTTATTTTAATATGTTCCTTGAAAAACAGTCATATACTGTATTTGTAAAACATGATCATTTTCCACCCTCATTCTGACCCTCACATCTAGGGTGGTCACAATGTGAATGTTTGATGGTACGATTATTGTCTGATTAAAAAAATCACGATTTCACGAGTTTTACAATTATTTGCAAATTTACCTATTATGCAACAATAAAAACCTCCACAAACATATCACAACTTAAGTTTTATTGCAGCAATAGATAGGACATGCAGTTAACATATATATTCCTACTTCTAAGTTGAAAACAGGTAGGTAAATACGTGTATGTAAGTAGGTGCAATTTTCTCTATCTGCCCTTTGACACCAAAACGTACTGTACCGTTTCAACCAAAAAGTATGTATACCCTTTTAATAAATAAAAATATAAATTAAATATAAAATATAAATTAAAAATAAATAACCAAAAACCAAAAACAACTATAACTTAAACCATATGTTTAAAATAAAACCGTGTCATGCTAGGAGAACTTACTTTCTTTATTCAGTAATCTAACAATCAGCCGGATAATCACAGCACTTTTATGCTCACTGAAATCTTATTTAAGTAAGATAAACTATTTGGAGGCATTGCATTCACAATATAAAGCTTAATTCACATTAACTATGAACATGTTCCACTAACGTACATTTGACAACCAGAAAGTGTAAAAATCCTTTTTGTCTTCATTTTGAGCCATATATCTATGATTTTATGTTTTAAAACACAACTTAATTGTTTTGGTTGAAAAGTGTGCTTGTGCTTCCTTTCTTTAAAATAGATGCCTCTTATTTTGATATTTTGTTTTGTAGTACAAAGACATGCTTGCGTTTTTAGTTGTTCTTAAGTCCCCCAATGCTTTTTGGGACAATTGAAGCATAAAGTAACATTCATTCATTGAGTGGTAAGACACTTGAGCATGTTGAATATTCTTGACTTTAGTCGACTTCTAGGTCAAATGAGGTTAATCTTTCAGAATTAAGAGACCCTACTGTAAGCTATGGAGTGTTTATTTGTGCACTGCTTTGACAACACACATACAGGAAGCTGTACTCCATGGAGGGGGGTGGTGCAGATCTCTGAGAAAGATAAAGTCTTTATGAAATCTGAATGAGGCACAAGCTTCATATCCCAATACTGATTACATTGACCGTGGCATAGATTATTTTAAAAAAAAAAAAATAAAAAAATGTCATATATTATATTTAACACTGTGTAAAGGAAAAGTTGGAGGAAATTAACCATGGGCATGCTCTGTCCTTTTCTGTGGTATGACAAGAGAGACTATTATGTCCCTTTTTGTCTTGTGCCTTGTTTGTGACATTCAGCTGAATGTTTTATTAATAAAACTTTGCCCCATCATTCTCTTTGTTTGGCCCTCCTGATCTGGTTGAAAATTTGACTATACAAGATAAAGAAGTCTACTGTGAACAGCTTTGTATTAGCTATTCACTGCCACTGACTGTAATAAAAACATGTAAGCCAAAAATAGGGTAGACATCTTATGTGTGGGAGCTTTTATCCCTAATAATTCCCAAGGGACCATTTCTATGAGCCAATTTTAACTTCCTGTTTTTTTTTTAACATAATCTAGAAGGTGGTTGTGGGATAGCACAATAGGGTAGAAGGATAGCTAAAAAATGTACTTCCTGTCCTGCTAAGCTTATGACTTGGCACTTTAAAGGCCAGCACACATATTTAATGCTTCCAGGTGGAGTACAGATGTTGCTCCACTGACGTGGACAAACATGGTTCCAACACACGCACTCTCACACACACACACACACACACACACACACACACACACACACACACACACACACACACACACACACACACACACACACACAATCACTTTAAAATCAACTCACAACATTGTAGAATCAAGGTAAACACATACTATTTTTTAATGAATAAAAAATGCTCTATTTTACAATGTAGAGCATGCTTTTTATTTGTGTTTAAACAAATAAAATAATTATTCTGCTTTTAGGCTATGAGCAAACAGTCTTTTCGAATGCACTGTTCCTTATATGCCCACATGAAAACAAAGTTATATCTCAGGATTATTATTAAAGACAGAGCACAAAATCTTGTTTGAACTCAAGAAGCTTCTTAAATATTTTCATTGAATGTGGTTATCAGCATTTTTTATTAATTTTCTTTCTTCTAATGAATCCATCTTTGTGAGCATCACTCAGGCAGTGTCTGCACTAGCTCCAGATACTTATCAAATCCATCTTTTCAAATAGGGCTGCAACTATGATTGTTTTGATAATCGACTTATCTAATGATTATCAGAACGATTATTCGACTATTCAGGCGATTATTGCAGCTATTAATCATTAGCTCTTAACCAACTATTCAGCTTGTGCCTCGACTTAAAAGGTTGTATTAAATGTGCTTACTAACAATAAAGAGGGAAAAAATATTTTTAAAAATATATCTAAATGACATTCACTGAATGAATGGAAATAAAAATACTGCAAAAATTCACTGTAAAAAGAAACTGGAGATTTTCACTTAGGGGCGTACTCACTTTTGTTGCCAGCGGTTTAGACATTAATGGCTGTGTGTTGAGTTATTTTGAAGGGACAGCAAATTTACACTATTATACAAGCTGTACACTCACTATTTTACATTGTAGCAAAGTGTCATTTCTTCAGTGTTGTCACATGAAGAGATATAATCAAATATTATTTATGTGAGGGGTGTACTCACTTTGGTGAGATACTGTATGTACAACAGAGCTTCACAGTATTAATGAAACATTAATGAATACAAATCCGATTACATGTGGCAGAAGGCTGCTATGACTGAATCACAGCATGCTGATTAGGGCTGCAACTAGGGCTGGTATTGAGTTTGATTCAACTTAAGGCACAGAACAAATTGCCTATAAATAATCGAGTACCAAATTTCCAAATTTTGATACCAAAGTGGTTAATCTCGTCAATGTCAGTGATAAGCATGTAGCATGGTAGATGTGCCCAAATCTAAAGGTGCCGGTGATTGGCTGTGTTTAGGCATCAAGGAAAAATACTAGTTTACACCGGTTACGCCCAGAGACACGGCTCACACGTGATACTGTAGTGTGTATGCGTCCCAACCCCTATAGATGTAAAAGATGTGGAAAAGATCAAAAGTGTGGCTACATTTCACCAGGCTCAATGCCAAAAGTGCGCAATGCAATATTTGCGACAAGATAATTGCTGCCAAGACCGGCAACATGACAAATCTGATGAAGCACTTGACAGTGCACTGAATAAAATTAAGAGCAGAAAGTTGCTCCGTCTTCGACTGCAAGATGACCGAGCCGGTGCAGTTATCCTCTCAGCGTCCTGACACAGAGCTCCAGGCGGCCATACCACCGCTTTCTGCCGGCCAGGCTCCTCCGTCCCCCAGCAGATGGCCTCGGCTGCTCCGTTGGGGTGGATGGTAGTGGCGAGGACTCTACTACGGTGCATCCCTCCTCCTTCCTGGATTTCAGCACCAGTGTAAAGGGATTAATGGAAAGGAGGAGGAGAGAACCGGCTTGACAATATAAATAATAGTTTAATATAAAACTGAAAAAGACAAACACACAAAGGTGTCAGACAGCTGTCTGTAAATCTCTCTCTCTCTCTGTCGCACTGCCACCTTCGGTCGGCCTTTATCCATCTTGAGGGTTAATTAGCCTGATTAGGGGCCAGGTGTGTAGCATCACGACCCGGCCCCGCCCTCCGCCCTACCACACACATCAAAAACTTATTTTGTTGCAGTGAGACTACCCTCTCACCTTTTTGTTCACTGCGATCCATTTTTAACTCTCTCTTCTTAATAAAGCTGCGTATTGCCGATTTGTTTCACGATAAGATACACACCCCAACACATATACATTATGATTCACTACATTTTGAGCGATCACGTTCTAATCAAACTGCAGCAAGTGCGTGCGAGGTATGAGTGTCTCTGTGAGAGATTGTGCATTAGCCGGATGCAGTTTCAATCTCTCCCCCTTAGATTGGGGTCATTCCACGCAGTGCTGACAGCACAGTTAAATGCCAGTTTCGGATTTTGTACGTATTTACATAACCTGCTCCCTTATTATTTGAACTTAATAAAGGATGCATTAAAGATTTAACACCGGGGTGTTTCCTTTAAAGTCCCTCAACATGAAAGTTTTGCTTAAGCAGAACGGCAGCTCTGGCTCCGCTTTCTTCCACTAGAGTGCTTCTCTATTTATTTAGTGTATGTACTTATACTTTGTGATCTCCATCACCCCTCTCGTGTATCATCAGTTTGACGTGATCTCATGTTACTTATATTGTTATATAAATATTGTTAATATTTTTTTTATTATCGACGTTGTCGATAACGCTGATGATTCCGATAAAGTTCAATGTTTTCACATGAGACACAAATGTTGTTCATGCCTGCGGAACAGATCTTTTGGTTGTGTCAAAATAAGCAGTGAGAATGCAACTGATTAGATCGGAACTGAATTGAAGGATGTTAAACCAGATGGTTAAATCCCATTCTGACATCTTTGTGTGATAAGTGTTTAATATAAAATGTATGGGATCTCAATTTATCTGAGACTAGAGAATTAGATGTGGCTGATTTTACATTGTTTTTACAATTTTTCTACTACTGAGATTGTAGATAGAAAACTATAACAAATTCCTCTTAATTTTTCACGGAAACGGTGTGCTATCTAGGCATCTTTGGAATACTATATAAAATGTTTTATGATTTGGGACACATTAATTATAATCTTGCATATTAGCCTATTTAGCACATTGTGTGAATTGTGTGTCAGAAGACTAACCATTTCATAGAGTAGAACATAAAAGGAGACTCTTGTCTGTCCATTGTGTGGGTGCCTTGTTTGCATCTGGAAGATTTGAATATATGGCTCTACTACAACATGCTTCTGTCTTGTTTATGCATTGTAGCATGTTAAACATTAAAATGGGATCTATTGTGTACCAGTATGTAGGTGTTGGCCTCACAATTCATTGGCTGATAGATGTAATAGTGTGCGGGTGGAGAATATTTACTCTGGAATTGGCTTGTCTGCCCTTGATTTATTTGCCTTTGACATTGTAGTTGTGCCACATTGGTAAGAAAAGGATCACAATAGGATTCTTTTGATGAATGAATTCAAGCAAATGGATGAGTAAATAGAGTCATTTTGATATTGGAATGTTAGCCTCACCATTCATGACTCTGCTTTGATCACAGGTAGAGCTTTTGCCCTATTTAAGTAGAAGAGTACTTGCCATAACAGCATTTCAGATCGACTTGTTTATGAAGGGATATTACATTAGTGGCATATTGGGATATGAAAAAGCAAGTCAAACAATAGAACACACTTCAAAAAGAGCTCCGGTCGTTGAGCTTAGTACAGCTCTCTCACACAAACCATAAGTTCACCATTAAAGCATGTCAGAAAAATATTATCAGATAATTAGTTTAAGTGCTCATCATGAGCCTGTTTCTCAATCACTTGATTTCAGTGTGCTGAAATCTGATTACTTCCATCGCTGTCAGCAAAGGTTTTCTACATTTAGAGAAGAGCTATTCAGTCAGCTGTAGTCCACAAACTCACTTTCTTTCTATTTCTATTTCTTTCATACCATATTGCAGAACAGGTGGCTATTTCAGAAATACTGTCTGTATTGGCTGTTGGCCACACACACTCTTCTGCATTATTTACACAGTTAAACTCTGTTCTTTTGCTGTAGCATGGTGTGACTACTCACTGCGTCTATATACAGTAATTGTATGTGGTAAAGAAAAGAGCTGACTGCTAAAATGAGTCTGACATACACTACCGGTCAAAAGATTTGAAACACATGACTGAAATTTTTCTCATGATTTAAAAAATTGTTTAATCTGAAGGCATATGCTTAAATGTTTGAAATTAGTTTTGCAGACAAAAATATAATTATGCCACCATATTAATTTATTTCATTACAAAACTAAAATTTAATTTTAGACTGGTTCGAATAATAGTCCCCTAATAGTTGACTAAACGGTAGTCGATGAGAAGTGTCTTGGTCGAACAAGTTTTGATTGGTCGGTTGGTCGCAGAAAAAAAAATGTTTTCACGTTCAAACAGACTTTCTGTTTTACCGCTGGTTGGACGCTATTGTGTAATTTTCACCATTTCGTTGTCTGGGAAAATACTTCATGTGTGTGAAATAAATTTGTTGTGTTCCCTCCTTCACTCTCTCTCTCTCTCTCTCTCTCTCTCTCTCTCTCTCTCTCTCTATCTATATATATTTATAATCGCAAAATCCAATTGCATCCAAAACAAAAATCCTAAAAAGTCTAAATAATCTTTACAAAACTGCGTTTTGGGCACAGACACTGCCAATGCATTGGTGTCTGAAGGATCTTCTATGAAAATATTACAATATTTTTTAAAGTTTATCAATTGAGTGACGTTGGATATGAATGTTATTAGATGATCTGTTCATTTTGAATCATAATGACAGTATATATGTATATATATATAATTTTTTGTTTACATTAAAATTATTTTCATATTTCTTTACATACAGATATCCAAGTATGGGGGCATAGAAGCCCTTGTGACTGAGGAATGATACTGTATGGGGTTCAGGGGTATCTCAAGAGAGAATCTTTTGAAAATGTAAAAATCTGAATGGACCATTTTACTATTTTCATTAAAGTGAGAAAGACTAGGCTACAAACTAGTAATTGTTTTGTCTTTCATCTTAGTCAGAGATGATGAAATCTGAATAATTTCACAAAATTAGAACTGAAATCTATTTGTTTATTATTAAAAGCTTGAAACATGCTGATTAATAAAACAAAATTTAGAAAGAAAAACATTATGGTCTAAAGGGGCTCTGGAAACACGCAAATGTATTTGAGTTTTACATATTTTTATTAGAAAACAAGCCAAAACCAATCATAAACATATTTTGTTGCAGTGTATAATGGGGTGAAGACTTCCTCTCTCTCACCTGTACTTCTGTTCACTTCAATCCATCTTTAACTCACAAAAAAACAAACTCTCTCGTATTAATTAAGCTGCGTATTGCCAATTTACTTCACGATAACAAATGTACAGTGACATATATTGTGATTCAATAAGTCACGAGCCAACACGTTCTAATGTAGCTGCAGCAAGGGTGTGCGCTCAAGGGATGAGCAACCCCACGAAAGAGAGCGCATCAGCCGGGTCAGTCTCCTCCCCTCATTTACATGATCTACTTCCCTATTATTTGAACTTTAATAAAGCTATAACGCATTAAATATAACTGCATTTAAGATGTAACGTTGGGGTGGAGAGGGCTTCTGTATTTACTTACTTTTTAATTTTGCTTTATAATTCCCTCATACTTTGCGATCTATATCACCTGAAGCTGTTTGGAATGTTTAGAGTGCGTCTGGACTGTGAGATGTGTAATTCTTCCTCTCCTCAGTCAAGTGCGAGCTGCAGTGCTGCTCTTATCATTAGAGTTTAAAGTGATCTCATGTTACATTATTTTAGATCAAATGACTATTCGAAAACAAATTTTTGTTGACACTTTGATTGTTGACATTTTCGATAATGTTGACTAATCGTTTCAGCCCTCAACTGAATGACATACAATGAAATTTATACAGTATATTTGCTTAAAATTTGGGCATTAAAATATGATTGGAATTAGAATGCCTAATATTCGCGACCATCTGAAATTACCAGGGTTAGAACAAATAACCGTGATCAGATGGTTATTTAATAATCTTAACAGGCCTACTTACAATTCATTTTTGAGAATTTTAAAACACACAGTTCAGCATAATTGAAAGCTGGGCATAATTCAGACTATAGTTTGTTGTTTTTGCAGCTTTGCTTGCGCATTGTTTTCATTCTTTATGTTTACAAGGGAATTTAATGCAATTGAAGTCTTGCATCTTTTCTTCAGATATTATTGGTGCTGTTATTATTGTTGGAAGGTCACCCACAGTTGGCTCACCATCAATGAAAACACAGTCAATTGTATTTGTTCATTTACACTTGAGCATTGAGTTTGGGATCTTAGGAGCTGATCAGAGTTATGTTCCCTTCTTTGCGTTCCAAGTTCCTTCCTGCCTGTTCACCCAGGGGCAGCGTTATGATTTTTTTGCCTCCTGACAACATTTTACAATTGGTCCCTTATATTATTGCAACTCTTAACAATTTTTTTTATAAACTTTATAATATTTATAAAAACATAAGCATGATTGCACATTCAAGACAAGACACAATTAACGTTAATGAATAATTTAATAGAAATTACTATATACAATAAATTAACATATACATATTAAAATGTTTGATCAAGTTTTTTTGGAACTGTTGGAACTGTCAGGCGGGGTGCCAGACAGTCTTGATCCAGAGGGCACAACTAGCAAGGGAACTAAGAGCCTTTGAGAGAACAGGCACACAACCAATATGACGTGATGAATATCTCCACCGGTTCCTTTAAACTGTCTCTTCTCCCCCACACCATTCTGCTCCACTCCACTCTCTTAAGACTTGAATCAATCAGAATGACTGTATGGAAAATAATGTCTTTATGAATGCAAGGAATTTTAAAATTCATGTTTGGTATCATTTAAAAGGTCTCAGTGTGACTGGTACAATGGGTACGTTCCCACAACAGTAGATTTGGTCATAACAAAGATTTGATATTTAGAGAAATTGTCTCTGCTTTGGAGGGGTGTCACATGAGTCACTCAATTGTATTCATTTCCAAGTTCTGGATAATTAAGGGGAACCTGTAAGAGGCCCAGCGGAATTCTATAGCCAGATGAACTCCTGATGGAGTCAGATTTAGTCTTAGCTCCTTACAGAACTGTGCTTCTATTGGAAATGTTGACTCTTTGTGTTTTAAATGTTAATTTAGTCATCTCTTGGAAGATCTTATGGCTAACAAAACTAGATTTTCTCCCTAAACTTAGAGCGCATTAGAATATAAATGATTTTACACAAAGGAGGAAAACTGATAGCTTGGTCCATAATTCATGGATGGCTCATCATTGCTCATCATTAGTGCTGCTTATAATGTCAGGGCTGTCTGGCCAATGAGTTGTTCGAGATTCTCCATAGTGCTTCAAAGCAGGAAATTATCAGTTTATTAGTCTGAGTCACACAGGTTTTATGGTGTGCAGCACATTATTTGGCCACTCCACACAATCCAGTCAAGCATGCTGTATGACACGTTCACACTGTACAAATGGGAAGCGCATTTAGCGCCTTAAAAATAAACCACTGAACATCTTATGGGAGATCTCACACACTAGATCATCTTTTATTATCAAGTAAAAGCAGTCTTCATTTTAGCTTACCTGTGTAAAGTGTCCATTTATCACAATGTGGCCATTTATCATGCAGGAAAAGAGTCAGGGGATCTGCTGGTCCCCCTTTTTTCCAGGGCCTTTAGAATTGTCCCAACCTTTCACTCATTGGGAGTATTCATGTTTTCACTTTGTGGATGCTATTTAAAAAGCATTGCTACAATATCAGGCTGTGGCCTGTCTGACACCATTTAAAAGGTTGGTGTGTATTCCTCGCATCAGCATGGGCTGCAAGCATGCAGGATCTGGCCTTAATCACATTTGAAATCTCTGTCTTGGGTGTGAAACAAGATTTAGCGTCTCATAAAGCCCTCTTTAAATGTCTCGCTCATTAGCAAAGGAGTGCAAAACAGATGCTGGGGTGTGGCCACTCATCACTCCCATTTTACTGATGACCACAAACTGCTGCCTTTCAACTTTGAAACTTAAAAAAAAAAAAGAAACACACTTGTATGTCTTAAAAGGTATACATGGGTTTCAGTCACGTGACTTTTTTTGTTGTGGCCGCCATCTTTAGGACCGTAGCGCCCGCGCCACCGACCGTCGATTCCAGGGGAAATGGCAAACGTTAACGTCAAAGAAACGGGCTCTAAAAGTACAAGTATCTGGTTCCTACACAGCCTGTTTTTGCACACCCTACTTACAATATCTGTATTATATTTTTGACTCTTATGTATATTGTATAATTCGGTCTGCTATACTTGCACTATCTGTATATTGACTTTTTTCTACATTCAACATTCTTATAGACAGTTATCTCAGGTTTATTGTGTTATCTCTGATCTACATCAGTAACTACACTGTATATTTGGCTCTACACTACGTTTTAGCTTCTTACAGACCGTCTATGTATGCTTATTGTTATAATTGTAATTGCCTTGTAATGGCTACTTATTCTGCACTTTATGTAGCTAGTAAGTAAAAAGTTAAAGTTGTAAGTTAAAGTTTCCTTTTAGAATATTACTTAAAGTAAGTCTTAAAGTGTCTGTTATTTACTGTACTTAAGTATCCAAAGTAATTTTCTGATATTAAATGTACTTAAATATTAGACGTGTGTATGTGTGTATATATATATATATATATATATATATATATATCAGGGTTTCCGTTGTCGGTAATTACGGACATTGGCGATAAAAAATTAAATGTCCGACAAAATTAAATCTCTCCGGTCAAATTGTCCGATTAAAATTGCCTAATAATCCCGTCCCCCTCACACAATCTGAATTTGAGAATAAGCCTAAAATGTATAAAGCAAAAATATACCGATCTCTTGTTATGTTATAAAGGAACAGGCTCTATCGTTTGAAAGTTATGAAACAACATCGCATGCTGCATTTCAAATAAAGCGCACGCCTAAAACGGCTGCAATATAGACCTAAACAACGAACAATTGAGTGAGACGTTTCAAATATGGCCAGGCCCAGGCAGACTAGCTTTAAAAGCTTTTTTCAGAGGCCAGGCGATGGTGAATCAGGAACATCTCATTATAGATAGATCAGTGCTTCTAATCCGCGCATTCGGTGCAGTTTTTTTCTCTATCATCAAAACTGAATAGCCTATGTTCATCAGTGCATGGTTACAGTCTATATCAAGCAGGGACACGTTTGTGTGCATTTTATTTTGTGATTTCACCGAATTAATAGAGTCTCCGCAACGGCGATAGATTGAAACGGCGTCCTAGTGAAGATTGCGCAACTTCGGCGCAGTGCGTCGTCCGTGCAACTGATAGCAGCGGACACGGCGCTCAGCTTGATTTCAAAAACAACAGATTTTAGCGCTAGATCTCTTATTTAATAACGGACTAAATGAATGATCTGCTAGTTAACTGGAGATGTTGTATTTATTTGTATTAGGTACATCCGTGCCTCAGTGTTTCAAAAAGTGAATGTGTGTGAAACCACAGTAAAAAACAATTGCCGTTGATTGACGCCAATCGGACGTTCATGTATTTTTTTTCGTCTATTTGAAAGTTAAGCTAATAATAATATGTTGCATTCTATACGGCCTGATTATGTCATTTTTTAAGTTACATAGACTGCCTCCAGTTTTCCTCAACTTGACTAATTAAGAGGCGATATATTTGACCGGCATATCATCAAAATGTCCGTAAAACGAAACTTTGACCGGCACCATTTTTTTCTAGCGGAAACTCTGAGATATATATATATATATATACACACACACACTTCTAATATTTAAGTACATTTAATATCAGAAAATTACTTTGGATACTTAAAGTGTCTGTTATTTACTGTACTTAAGTAATAAATTGTTAAATTGTGTGTGAAAATTCTACTTAAGTACAGTAGGGAAGTATTTGTATTTTGTTACATTACAACACTGCCTAATGGAATGTGATGGAAAATGTATAAATTACACATGTATTGTTACTGCAATGTGACCATGTACAATAAACATCACTAAAGTGTTGTAATTGAATGAATAACAATTTATTTCAAAAGTAATTTCAGTCAATATCAATATACACACACATTTGTGATAGTCTTGTTTTAGAAACAAGTAAACAAGACAAACACAAAACAATTTTATATGAAACTCATAAGTAACAGCCTTTTATAAAAAAAAACAAGATCCAAATATATAATACATTTGTACACAATTGTTTAACATTGTGACACTAAGGAAAACAATGTTACTGACACCCATGCTATTGCGAGGGCACAACAGATTGGCAAATGTTGCACAGAGCACAGCACACTCTGACCATCTTGTCAAGAGATGTAAGCTCTCCTGGAGTTGCAGTCTGGCAGAGAGAAATGGGTATTGTGCGTTGTAAAATTGTGTACTTATTCCTTACAAGACCAATCACTCGTTCAACATGAATTCGAACAGCTGCTAGCCCCCTTGAATACTCAAGTTCACTTGGATGCAGTTGCTTTTTCCCTCAAGTAAAGGCAGGTATATTGAGATGAGCACTGTACAATCCCACAGCATCTCCTACTGTGAACCCTCGATCTGCTAGGACCAAATCACCAGGTAACAGATTTTCCAGGTAGCCACAGTTCTCTGTAATGTGCCTGTCACTTGCTCGCCCTCCCCAGCCACGAGACACAAACGATATGACTCCCTGTGGAGTTATTGATATCAAGTACTTGGCAGTATTGTGGTGCTTATATTGTGAGTATGTTTGTGCTCCGGCTCTCAAGTTTTTTGGTCTCTCAATGAAAATTTCAAAGCAGTCTATTATGGATGTACAATTTCTATAACTACTATTTTTGAAACACATGGGTAAACTAATTTGAATCTGTTCCTTACTGGGCCACAGTATGAATCTAAACAACCTATCATGCAAGACATTTAACGTACTGTTAAAAATTCGGCCTGCAGTAGGCTTTGACACATGAAATATATATGAAAAGAAGTACAGTGGTAAATTCAGTCTCATTCTCATTACGGTCATTAAAAAGCTTTGAAAGGGATTCAATCCAGGTCCCACCTTGAGGAACGCTGACACAAAAGTGAAGACAACCATCAGCTTGGCAAAGGATGGAAGGCCAGTTAAGTCCTGCACCATGTCATCATTGTCCTTGAAGGTTTCCTGGCTGAAGGATAACTTGCTAACCTTTTCCCTGAGCTGATAAACCTCTGACCTTAGTGCAGTGCACTCTTCTGTCAATCTCCTCACAGTTTCATGGCAGGCTTCATTGGAGCATGGTACACTGCTCTCAGCATAGACTGCAGAATTACAGTAGCTGTGATCAGCTGTCTGACCTCTACCCTCCTGAGCTGTGGTGTAATCACAGTCATCAATCTGGCTGCTGTTGTCACAGGGTGCCACCGGTCCAACATCACACGTCCTTCTCTTTCTTTTGACAGCTTGCATTTGCTCAAATTTGCTGTAACTATTTATTTTTCTTTTGCATTGCTCAGGTGTGAGATAAGCAAACAAACTTGGCACATAGTCGGGGTTTAATGGATTCTCGCTCTTCTGACCTACAGGGGTAGAATGAGATATAGTGACACATAAATGAACAGTGTGTGACACTAACAGGAAGGCTACACCGGGTAAGTGAAACGCTCCGTTCGCGAGGCGCAAAAAATAGTTTTAGAAAACTAGTAGTAGTAGTCAGTTCACTAATCATAGCAGAAGGTTACAGCAGACGCAACGCGAACGAACACTTCAGTTACGTGCCTGGTGTAGCCTCCCTGTAACTTTAGCTCTACCAGAAATAATATAGATGAGCAGAGATTAAATAATTGTGACTGATTTTACTTTGTGAATCACTGTCATCATCAACATTGTTATGTGGCATTTCATCTTATCTTATCGTAGGGTTGCTAACATAGCTAGCTAGCTAACGTCAGTTAAGGAGTTAACTTACCAGAAATAAAGTGTTCATTGCACAGTTTGGAGTGTTTTGTGGGAGTCCACTGATCCCTTTTAATGGCAGCTAACCATTTATGTCTCCTTTCAGTGTTTTTAGGAATATTATAAAACGTATGTCCCGTTTTTTTTTACTTGCTGTTATCACAGCCCATGGCACAGCAGATAGAAGGCATATTTACTGTTTACTTCTGGTCCCTTGGCGGTCCTAAAGATAGCGCCGTCTTTAATGTGTGACGTCACATGATATCCATTTATTCTAAGAGTCACTATTTCTCTAGCTCTGTCTTTCTCTTCTTTTTTCCTACCCTCCCTATTGCTGTCTCTCTCTCTGCCCTTCTGCTCTATAGTCTTGGCATCAATGATGGCTTAAGAGTGGCCAACTACCAAAAGAAAAAAGATGGAAATAATGTGTATAAATGTAGCAAATATTAAAAAGCCTGTGTCACTGCAGTTTTCAACTGACAGACTGAAAGTTTCCAAACACTCAAACAGATGAGATCTGTCAGGTTGTCCAGATTTCAGGCCTGGATTTTCTGAAAACCAACTGTACTCACCAGAGGTTGACCGATATAGGATTTTGCAGATACCGATAACTAAGTTGGGAAGACAAGCCGATAACCGATTAATCAGACGATAGTTTTTAAAATTTATACTGAATGAAAAAACACCATTTAAATAGGGATGCACCGAAACCACTTTTTCTCTTCCAATCTGAGATCGGAAATCTCAGTATCTGCCAATACCGATCTCGATCCGATACCAGTGTTGTTTTTTTGCATAATCAGTTTATAATATCTTTACATTATTGTGTGGAACTAATTGGGAGTACTATTTAATATGTAAAGAAGCACACACCTCAAACTACACATTATTTCAATATAAAAGTTTGGCTTATCAAGAAACACTTTATTATTAACTAGTACACTGGATAATGTAGCAGCAAAACTAACAGTAATTATAGTCTTCAAGTCTTCAGTAGAAAAGAAACCAGTGTTTTATATTAGATGTTTCTAAAATGTTTCAACTTGCATCTGGACTTTAAAGGATTCAGATCTCTTTTTTTGTTCAATTTAGTTCTAAGACATCAGTCCAATTTCATTCACACAGTTATTTTTGGGAATCCAATCAATTTAAATATTGTTATAAATTGTAAACAGATACTAATGATAACAATAATAATAATAATAATAATAAATAGTTATTAATATTATTATTATTATTGACTTTTAATTTCTAATACATTTAAGTTGTGCACTTTTTAAACACTCACGCTTTTATTTTGACATTCCATCCAAACTCTTCAGGAAGTCCTGTATGTGTCTGTTTTTAGGCAAGTTCACAGTAGTTTAATTCGCTTCTTAATCAAATTCTGGTCAATTGCACCTCCAGTGCCATTCTAAATGCATATTATATGTGAACAGAACTATTGCGCATCTACATCTGAGATGTTGTTCGTGAGTAGCGCTCAAATATTGCGCAACGTGTGAAGGCTAAAAATAGTCGCGGGTGTGTGCGTGTAAACAGAGCTGTGCCATTCACTGATGCGCTGGCACTGCGCATACTATATATTTACTTATTAAACACAGCCTTTTGTGATTCACAAAACTATTGCACGTCTTCAAGTGGCTGATCACTTCACTTCTGGTGAGGGCTCTTTAATGTAAAACTAGGGCAAACTAGTGAATTGCAATGTCTTATGTTTTCTTTTTAACACTTCTGTAAGTTTCAGTGATGTTTTTGTTTGTATTTTGTTCTGTTACGCTTGTTTAAATTCTCAAAGAAACTCGACACACACACACACACACGCCGATCACTTAATGATTATCTAATAAAAATGACAAAAATACGGATTACTGTGAGGATAAAAAATGTATTAAAAATCAGATGCGTTTCTGATTTTGTTTATACGTTTCTTGACTGCATGAAGATATTTTTCTCAGATCTCTCACTACCTTTAAATATACAACTTAGCTGGCTAAAGCGTAAACGTGACTGGATATAAACTAATGCAAATAGATGGTAATATGTTTTATTTAAACATTTGGGTAGGACTTGCATGTTTTTGTCACATTGTTATAACCGCTTGAGGTTAGCTTTAATGTTAGCGTCCTCTCAGCCTGGTCTGCAGACATACTGCTGTTCTCTATTAATGCAGCATCTATTCAAGAAATGAATTGCTTTATAATATGACAACATGTACTGTATACATACCTTTTAGTTGTTGGTGTTTTAAATCTGCATTGTTCAGCTCCGTGCAGTGTTACGCTGCATTCAACGTGCAGTCTCACATATTAAAACAACCACCGCGAGGCATCAGTGATAGTTTTTATTTAGTTTCTAGAGGCTGCTCTCATACTGTATAATGACAGCATGCCATTTCCAGCCGCTCCAGCACCGGACACAACGGGGGGAAATTATCAGTGTGGATTTTTGCTGATAACCAATAGTTCCAGGAAACGTTAGGGGTGCCGATTAATCGGCAAAATCGATATATCGGTCGACCTCTAGTCCAGACCACAGCCAATTACATATGTGGACCAACAATGGTGGATTGGATTGCTTAAAGCTGATTACTGTGATTTAGCTGGCACTCTGGGAATGGCAGATACAGTTGTGAACACACTGTTAATAAATTCACTTTGTAAGTAAATGCTGCTCCAGTGGGGCTCATACCCTGCTGTTTCTTTTTGCAGACCTATAACTGCTGTGTTTGAAAACACTATAAGAGGTTGTAGAGAGATTTACATCTTTTACTATAGAATCTGTAGTCTTCTTGACATCTCTATAACAGAGATCTCTTTTGTTTCTCTATTTTTTCCTCCTCATTCACCCCCTGTGAATGTTTTCTGTTACTGAAAACACAGAAGAAGCTACTGGTGCCATAACAGGAAGACTTGCATTTTTGTGTGCATGTGTGGAAGAGTGTAGGCCAATTACTTGCGCAAACAGCTTTCATTGTATGCTGGATACATCATGTTCCCTGTCCTTAGCTTCATGTCTTCAGGTAATGCATTTGAAGAACTAAGCTGGCTGTTTTAATGGCACGTTTTCATGTCCCAATTTGTTGCGGTGCTGTTGGTTATTTTAAGAAGCTGAGACCAGAAAGGGGAGAGGATGTGATGAAGCTATCTGATATTTAGCTTCTACATCCTCTGTAACCAACAGTGCCTCAACAGGCTTTATGAAACAGCACTGTGACACGCTACAGAGGACAAGCTAAACCTCAAACCAGAAGTCATGGATTTGTGTCTGCCTCACCCTCATTGTAAATATTTAGGCATAAAGCTATAATTTTTCAGGTTTTCTATTTTCTATTTAAACTAGCAGTAACCAGTACCAAAGCAATCATTTAAATATAGCTGTTTTGATGTTTTGAGTCCATACGTCATTAACAGCTGAAACTGAAAACTCTTGAATCATTATGAGCATCCTCTCTCTCTTCCTTAGTAGCTCACTTGCAGGAAGTTGGTTACACTGCATCAATAGTCTCACATTATAGGGAGGACAAGGAACACATCTCTGACTCACACTAACATTACATTTGGCATGCTGTTCAGGAATATGTTTTTTTCAAACTCTGTCTTCCCTGCTTATTCAGAGAATCAAGATAATTAGGGCTCATTCTTTTAATTTAATCATGTGATTTTATATGGCAGTTGCTTACCTAATTTTGCTGGCCTGCCATTTCATTTTTTCATTTCATTCCATTTATTTGTCAGGGACCATGCACAAAAACATTAATCTCACAAGAGAAGAGATGCTTTGCACCAAATTTAGCTACTAGCTAATTTCCATCTGCAGTCCCTGGCTATCTGCTCATCTACTATGAGAATAAGTTTCATATTGTAACCCTTCACAATGCCATTTCATTCATGTTGATGGCTGTAAATAGAATGGAGATGACTTGCACAGTCATAAGTAAGGCTGCAACTAACGATTATTTTTATAATGGATTAATCTAACAATTATTAGAGCGATTTATTGGACTATTCAGCGATTATTGCAAGGATTAATCATTCGCTCTTAACCGATTATTCTGCTCATGTTCCGACTTAAAAGGTTGTATTAAACGTGCTTACTAAAAATAAAGAGGAAATAAATTATCTTTTAAAAAATACCTCTAAATGACATTCACTGAATTATAGGGGGAATTTTTTTTTTTTTTTTAAGTTTAATTCAGTAAAGAATTTTACTGCAAAAAAAATCCTATGTTGAAAAAAGTGTTTTTGTCTTGTTTTCCATTTAAAAATGTCTAAAAATCCTTAATGCAAGCTACATTTACTTGAGAAGCAACATATAAGATATTTAGACTTGCTTTAAGAGAATGTATATTAAATATACAGTAAGTGTATTTTGTACTTTGTTATACTTCTGCGAGTGCAGTAAAAGACAAAATATACTTATATTCAAGATCAATTCTCTAAAAGTAAGTCTGAATATCTTATATGCTGCTGCTCAGGTGAACGCATCTTTTTTAAAGGATTTTTAGATATTTTTAAATATTTGTAATTTTAATATTATATTCAACATTCTCAGATAAAAAAAAATATTCTGCAGTATAGCTGCTTTTAATTAAATTGTTGTTTAAAAGAGTTTTACGTATTTAGAAAACAAGCCAAAACAAATAAAAAACCAGTGACCAGTTTGTTGCAGTGTATAATGGGGTGAAGACTTCCTCTCTCTCACCTGTTCTTCTGTTCACTTCAATCCATCTTTAACTCACAAAAAAACAAACTCTCTCGTATTAATAAAGCTGCATATTGCCAATTTACTTCACGATAAGAAATGCACAGTGACATATATTGTGATTGAATAAGTCACAAGCCATCACGTTCTAATCTAGCTGCAGCAAGCGTGAATGCTCGAGGGACGAGTGTCCCTGCACCAGAGTGTGTATCAGCTGGATGCAGTTTCAGTGTCTCCCCCTCAGATCAGGACATTCGCGCAACTCATAGAAGAGGCGCTGACCACACAGAGAAATGCCAGTTTTGAAGTTTGTAGTTATTTACATAATCTGCTTCCGTATTATTTGAACTTTAATAAAGCTATAACGCATTAAATATAACTGCATTTAAGATGTAACGTCGGGGTGTTTTCTTTAAAGATGATCGACACGCAAGTTTTACTTCAGCGGAGTGGCAGCTCCACATATAACACAACGAGAGGGCTTCTGTATTTACTTGCTTTTTATTTTTGCTTTATAATTCCCTCATACTTTGCGATCTATATCACCTGAAGCTGTTTGGAATGTTTAGAGTGCGTCTGGACTGTGAGATGTGTAATTCTTCCTCTCCTCAGTCAAGTGTGAGCTGCAGTGCTGCTCTTATCATTAGAGTTTAAAGTGATCTCATGTTACATTATTTTAGATTAAACGACTATTCGACAACAAAATCTTTTGTAGACAATTTTTGATTGTTGATGTTGTCAATAACGTCGACTAAACTTTTCAGCCCTAGTCATTAGTGATAGCTACTTGTACCTGGTAAGTTAAGCAGTAAATAATTTGCTGTTTTTATTTTTTCCCCCAAACAACAAAAGAAGGATAGATAACATCTAAGATTGATCCTTTTAAAGAAATGCCTTGGTATTGGTCGTGTATGCATCTGTCTTCATCAGTCACAGATCATGAGAAAAGTATCTGTAAACACTAATATCAATGCTACCATCTGTCGGAAAAGTCTCTTTTTAAAAACAACCATGCCACATAAATTACTTAATTTCTTGTCAAAAGAATTATGTAATTAAATGAAAAAATAAGCCCTTGTTTGTGGGTATATTAAGATGTTCATGTTATTTAGGCCATTTGTCAAACAGATTCCCAGAATGGAGGTCTATGGTGACCCAAATCCTAATATAGCTGTGCCGCAGAACGCAGAGGCTTCAGTTTTTGCACTTGCTATATGATAAATAGATTTAATATGTGGCATATAAACATATTATATTAATATTAAATTTTTTAATGTTTGTCTCGAGAGAAAAGAGATTGAATTGAATTGAAGCTGTACGTTATTTGACAAAGGTTGATTGTTAGATGCCATGGAAGATATGGACAGGATGATAATTTCATATAGTAAATAGTCTGGATAATATTAGTTTAGTTGTGGAATTGTAAGAGTTGTTAGAGCAGTGTGCACAGTTTATTGTTACCAACATTAGTAAAGTACATTTCAATTGTACTTTAATAAAATACATTTTGATGAATTAAAATACAATTTTAATGTCTAGTCTAGGTGGCTTAAAATTTGCCTCCTCATTTTTGGGCTGGTGCATATCAAATAGAGTTAATTTGCTCTATAGTTACTCCAGAAACGCAATTAACTGACTTGTTTTCCATGGACAAACTGAAGTTTACCTTCATACGTAGCAATGTTTTGTGCAAGGGTCACGGTCTGCTTGCAAGTTATTAGAGTGAAACATGCTAACCTCCCCTGTTCTACAAACTGCTGATCTGGTTGTTTTTGAGTTTAACAGTGAGGATAACCTTTAAATTCCCTTGAATCCCTCATGCTGACATTTTCTTTTGTAAAGTTGAGATTTTGGTTGCAATACAAAGAGATGCAAAAATGCAAGCCGTACAAGGCTGCAACTAACGATTATTTTAGTAATCGATTAATCTAATGATTATTAGAATGATTATTGCAACAATTAATCATTAGCTCTTGGCGGACAATTCAGCTTGTGCCTTTAGTTAAAGGGGCTATGACATGAGGAATCAAATTTTCCTTTTTCTTTTGACATATAGGAGGTCATTTTACTATAAAAACTTCAAGTTTCAGAAACTGCAAGTTTCAGAACTGAAAATTTCTTCCTTAATAGAAAAAGAGGATTTATTTAAACCAGACTCTAGAAACGGGCAGTTTGGAATTTGTGGACCATAGTGTTGTCAAAAAGTCGGTACTCAAACAAAAAATTATTTACGATACCAGAATTTTAGAGGCGGGAACTTTTGAATGCTCACAACAAGCAAAAGATTGCTGCAAGCAAAGTAACTGCTGCTGAGCCTCAACTGAATCATGTTGAAATGAAAAGTGGAAAAAGCCAGGTTTGGAAATTCTTTGGATTTGAGGCTGATGAAAAGTGAAACATCATAAATCAGCAAAAACCTGTTTGTAAACGCTGCTTTCACAATTTTCTGACGAAAGGAGGAAACACGTCAAACGTAATAAAGACAGACACCCGGATTTATTCAAGCAAATAAAGCAGGTGAGTTTAAAAGCATATTATCATTTACATTAGGGCTGAAACTTTTAGTCGATATTATCGACATCGTTGAAAATACTAAATTGACGAGAAAAATGTTCGTTGTCGAATAGCCATTTGATCTCATTTAACGTAACATGAAATCACAATAAACTGTAACGATATCGCGTGAGAGCAGCAATTCACGCCCGTTGGAGGAAGAATTACACAGATCAGTCCCGATGCACTCGAAACTTTCACAGTTTATTTTATGTAGATCCCAAATTATTAGGGAAAAAGTACATTCAGAAGCATGTACCGTTGTGGAATAAGCGGAGGCGGAGCTCTTTAAAAGAAACATCCCGGCGTAACATCTTAAATGCTGTTATATTTAATGTGTTATAGCTTTATTAAAGTTCAAATAATACAGAAGCAGATCATGTTAATAACTATAAACTCAGAAACTGGCATTTCTCTGTGTGGTCAGCGCCTCTTCCATGAGTTGCGCGAATGTCCCGATCTAATGGGGTGAGATTGAAACTGCACCCGGCTGAGAGAGAGACTCTATGGCAAGCCGTTTTAACTTTTATTCTTTTCCAGGATATGAATTCTTGATATCAACAATTCAATTTGTCACTAGTTCTAAATATATTTAAATTAAAGTGTTGCTCAATGGCATATTTTTGTTCTTAGCTCTGCTGCTAATGTTTTGTAGACTTTGTTATTAAAAGAGTGTTGTTTAGTAACCTGTTTTTGCTTTGGTACCGAAAATGGTATCGAGATACGTGAAATTTCACTGGTATTGGTACCGACTACTGAAGTTTTGGTACCGTGACAACACTAATTTATATATAACTTACACCAGCAAGACATCACTGCCTATTTTTCATCATTGCAACCTTGGCCCCGCCCACCGGTGTTCAGACAGTCACACTCACACAGGTGAAGAGGAGAGGCCTGTCATGGTAGATTCATCCAAAGGTTACTTACACAGGACATTCTTCTTTCGGAAGCAGGGCTTTGGTGTTGCTCCTCCTCAGTGGTCGGGGTGTTGTGCTCTGGGTTTTCCTCTTCTACCCTCACCTCTTGCTGTAGTTAAACACAATGAGAAAAACAGATAAACACAAAGGCTTTAAAAACATTTATCAGTGTCCGTATATTAAATCCAAATATTTTAATGAAATTAATACATATTTTCCTGTTCTATTCAATATAAAAAACATTGATGGAATATTTGGTCAATTGGATAATTAAAAAAATGGAATGTCTTATGCTCAGACTGAGTAAATGGCAGAATTACCTCTATTGATGCAGCCTCAGCAAGCACACTTCCATACGTCTCCACTCTCTCCTCCTCACAGTAGAGGCTGTGAAAAGAGTGCTTCTCTCTTGCTCGCTAGAGCAGGGGTGCCCAATACGTCGATCGCAATCTACCAGTCGATCGCAAAGGCAATGCCGGTAGATCGCACAAAAAGTAAATGTACTTTCGCTAAGTTTTAATAAAAATAAATATAATGTCTTTCCTTCTTTTAGTTTCTGTCTGACTTGCACTTGACGAGTAAATATTGACCAGGCGAGGTTTTTGTTTATTCAGTTGCCATGACAACTAGGTTTGCGCATACGCGCCTTCCAAGGACTTCTGAGAACAGAGCGTGAAATTGCGATGCTACTGCCCGGATTAGGCAAAACTGTCTGATTCCATTCAGTGCTAGTCATCAGAATAAGGTAAATGCCCTGGCTATTGTAATCTATTGTGCTGTAGGTGTTTTGGGTTTAGTTTTAAAACTGAATGATATCAACATTGAACATTTATTATATATTTTTTTATTAATTAGAAGATGAATTCCATGTAGGGATAGATGCAGTAGTCCCAACAAGCATTTTCTTATTTTAAATGAAACTGTGTTTTTTTTAGTTGGTAGATCTTATTGAGTTGGTCATTTAAAAGTAGATCATCACACAAAAAAGTGTGGGCACCCCTGCGCAAGAGTATCTCTTGCAGAGGTCACCATTGATGGCCTGCTTTATCTCCTGGACAAATGATGAATCTCCAATACTGTCCTTAGTGTGGTGGATGAGCTGAGCTTGCAAAGGAGCAATCAAAGAGATGGAGGGGCTGCTCTCCTCTGACATGAGAGTAGTTGCATCTTTCATTGGCTTCAGAGCCTTGATAAAATCCTCTGCATTTGAGATGTCTGCTTCACTGAGAGTACAGATGTCAGACTCTCTTCTCCTTACCTGAGGAGACAGTAAGGCAGCGCAGACTGCAGGCTGTTGCTCCAGAAACCTGTCAACCATCTCATATGCACTGTTCCACCTGGTGCTCACGTCTGTTTTCAGCTTGTGTTTCGGCAGACCAAGTAGCGCCTGCTGCTCTTCAAGCTGCTGTTTTGCAGTGGTGCTGCTGTGAAAAAACGTAGTAATACGTCTCACCCTCCCTAGTAGCCTTGACACAGTGGGCAACTTCAGCGCTCGCTGAGAGGCCAAGTTTAGCGTGTGTGCCAAGCTTTTCACATGCAGGAATTTGCCCAGTTCTGCAGCGACGATCATGTTTGATGCGTTATCAGTTACTAAAACTAAGTCTTTCGTAGTGATCTTCCATTCCTCTACTACATTCTTTAACAGCTCAGCCATATTTGCACCCGTGTGGCTCTCATGGGCTGCTCTTGTTTGGAGCACATGAGACACTATCTGCCACTCATCCGTGATAAAATGTGCAGTTACCGTCACATACGATTCTGTGGCAATGGATGTCCACGCATCACAGGTTAGCGCTATCCTTGTTGCTTTCTTTAGCGACTCAATCACATCGATTTTGGTCTCGCTGTATAGTGTGGGGATCGCTGTGTCGGTGAAGTATTTTCAAAATGGGATGTTGTATCTCGGCTCCAACATACGCAACATACTCCGAAAGCCCTGGTTTTAAACAACCGAGTAAGGACGCAAATCCTTGGCAATAATATTGCAATCAAATTTGTAATTCTCTTAGCCTTTTCGGAGCTGGATGGAAGCGGTAACATTGCTTGCTCGATTGTCGTCTGGTTCGCAGCTACAACCGGCAGTTTATTTTCTTCCTCCAGGTGGAAACGTGTAATATGGTTTTTCATGTTTGTTGTCAGCATGCATTGTATGTGTTTTCAGCTCATATTAGTGGGGATTGCTTGTGAACCAGTCACAATATGATTCAAGCTTTGTAAAGGAACTTTTATTGAAGGATGGGGCAGTTAAATGTTGTGTTGCAGATTTCGTGCATTTCCTTAACCGATAGTTGAACACCTTATCAATCAATAATTGGTTAATCATTAATAATTAATAAGAAACAAAACGCATGTCTTTTTCTAATTATTTATTTAAACAATAATAGCAGCACATTAGTTATGTGAAACAATACAAAGCACAAACTATTTAAACAAACAAAATATTAAAACAGTAAGGTTCTCGCTCAAAACGGCTGCTCATTTATGCCTGTCCTAATTCAACAAATGGCGCCACCAAAAATACCTAAATAGATACAGAGAACCTGTTGGGGCAGACTTTTACTGACAGAGTCCAGCATATCAAATGGGGCAAAACTACTGCCATTTCTAGACAAGCAAAGGCAGATCATACTAAACCTGTTTTTAAATAAACAGAAAATGCTGTATAAAAGGAAAATAAAAAAGAACTCTCCACAATAAACTGAAATCCTTCTGGTTTGTATTTAAGAAAATTTACATATCTACATGGGCAGGAGAGAGTTGTGAGTGTGGTAAAATACTTTTAAACTCATCACAACCTATATAAGACCAAGGCCTACAGAACAATTAGCATATCTACGTGTTCAGGGGTGAGTCGTGCACGCAGTCTATTTACTGTAAGTCCAGCTGCAGAAAACACCCTCTCTGATGGCACCGATGTCCCTGGGATGCACAAATATTGCCTGGCCAACTTGGCCATTCTCGGGAATCCTGCCGCGTTGGCTTTCCACCATTTTTTGGGGTTTACATCCACAGGAGCGTTCTTGTTGCTGAGGAAGTTTTTTACCTCAGTTTCAGCTTTGCTGGATGCATTTGAAAAGTACTGGTCCCTAAGGAGTAGTCCCATGGCTGTAGCAGTGCTGTCCTCTGGCCGAGTCACGGTTCCCTGTTCATCAGAGGTCGGTATTCCTCCATTTTCATCTCTGCTGACGTGACTCAGTTCATCAGTAGCGGTGGTCAAATCACCAAATGGCACTGCTGCTGCCAGTTCTAGCAGCTTAGCATTGGCAAGTAGTCTATTTTCTGAAGTAAGAAATCCAAGGTGTTGTGCGAGGGTCTTACAATGATGCAATCAGTGCTTGCGATGACACCAAGTCCGGGGACTGAACCTGTGCATACAAATAATAGCTTCGCTTGAGTAGCTGTTTGGACTAAGCCAATAATTGATTTCAAACAAATTGAGAGGGACAGGGCATTATGCCCTGTCCCTCTCAATTTGTTTGAAATCAATTATTGGCTTAGTTCGAACAGCTACTCAAGCGAAGCCATTATTTATGCAATAATTACATTGCAACGATGAAATAATAATCCGGGATAACTAGGATAAAATAAGCAATGCAATTAGTGCAGGTAATTTCCTTCATTCGTTCATCCAGCGAGGCCAGGACTTTGGATTTGAACTCCACGAGCTGGCTGCTGTCACCCTCTTTTCTTAGTAGGTGGGAATTGATCAGGCTGAAGGTGATTGGATACGTGTTGAGATTGAGACCTTTTTTCCGGCAGACATAATGGTAGTGGGACACTTGAGTGCTCCCAAGACTGGCGCTACATCCTCCATAAGCTGCCAGTATTCATCTTTCAGTTCCAAAACTCTGGCATCTTGGAGTTTGGTCACTGTGCGATCAGACAGCACAGCTGTAACTGCCCTGCGCTGCTCCAAAAGTCCTTCAAACATCTTGCAGACGAGTTCCATATTGTTTTGCAGGACTGTATTAGCCGGTGAGCTGGTAGGTTAATTAGTTGCTGCTTGGTCTCCAGTGCGTTGGTAGCAACGGTGCTATGATTGAACTGGCTTCCCAGCTGTAGCAATGACCCGGGACACATTGCTGGCAAATCCATCATTAAGGGCCAAATTTAAAGTGTGCACGAAGCTAGCATTAGTGGGATTGTTTGCCGCCACAATATTTTTTGCATTATCATGGACACAGGCTGTCAATCGACCAGCTAGCCCCCATGTCTGCACAGCCTCATTCAACTTTTCAGATAGGTTGTCTGCTGTGTGTCTGACTGACATAGCCTCGGTTAGCAGGACCACTGATTTCAAATGCCAGTCTTCGACGATGTAATGGCATGTAACTGTGATGTAACTCTGCAGTTGTCACCTTGTCAGCTGATAATTACTGCGCCCTAAGATAGTCTTTCTTTTCGCTGTACCGCTTCTCAATGCGGCTAGTAATTGTATTTCTTGAGGGGATACGATAGCCTGGTTCAATGTAGTTCAGTAGCTCACGAAATCCCTCACCGTCCATCACCGTCCACCATGCAGGCATCATGCCCTTTTCCACCACAAAGCATAGCCTCTGAGTCATTGCCTTTGCATGCACATCACTACAGCCTCTTCTCACTAACATCGACACGATAGTTTGTTGGGAGGACAGTGTTCCACTTTTGACTTGCACTGCAACTGTCGGGTGCTTACTTTTCAGGTGGTACTACAATGACGTTGTACAGTAGCTGGTATTTTAAGATGCAATTTTTAAATTGATTATTGTACTAATTTAAAGTGTAATGCTCCCACGCTGTACTACGCTTTGCCCTCTTCATCTTGCCTCACCATTTACTGACCGCTTCTTTCTTTATTGCGCACCAGTAGTTTTTCTCAACTGCAAATGTGAAGTATGACCTCGTGTGGTATAAAAGTTAACATAGGCGAAGTGTGCTCTGGAGAAATGGTACATATAACATACATCGTTGGTTAATCAATTTTTAATCGGTTAAATTCTTAATGACAATTATCCGATTAACCATCAGTTAATCATTGACATCCCTAGATAAACACTACCAAAACCGTGAGTAAACAGTTTCATTCATGAATGTTCCAAATATCATAACGGTTTTATAGTTGCTGTGCTTTAGGGAACATTTTTAGAAATTCAGATGAAATGTTGTTTTATAAATTAGAATGTGAAGTTTGTTTATTTTCTTTCGATGAGTTTCAAATATGGCTGTATTTAAGGGATTACACAAAGTTACTTCTCAAAGTTACACTCAAACAGTGGGCGTTTACATTGAAGTCTTAAAGGGCCAGATAGCTTTAAATCAAGCTAGAGTGCTAGAGACTGGGTGGAAAGTTATCATATATTATTTGATAATATATTGAGTTATGACTGTTTTGTTGGGGAAAAAACTTTACTGACATTATAAGTGTTTCTGCCCTTTCGTCATATGACTGTTCCTTCAAACAGTCTGCATTCTATGCTGTGATCAGATAAGCATTAAGAGGCTTCCTATCATTACACCTAACCACCATATATTCACTATCTTCTTATCAACAGTAGTATGTGTGCTATTGTCTGGCATGTGTGCATGTTTCCGAGGTCTCTGGTTTTAATATTAGCCTAGAGCTGAAATGGACTGAAATGTGGGGAAATGTGTGGGTGCATTACCACCTCGAACATGCATTAATTTTTAATAATTCATCAGTTTGTCATCAAATATTCCTCACATGTACTGATCCACATTTTATCTACAGTATATTGCAGCTCTTACAAGTGGTGTGGTAACATTCACACACAGTTCATTACAGGCTTGAAAAGAGATTTATTTAAGATGACAATAATTGGACTACGGATATTATATAAGTTTTGTTTTTAAATATTGGATTTAGCCTGCAAGGTCTTCAATATCAGCTCCTTGTCTGCATTAACTCTATCAGTCACCAAAAAACTGTAGTTTTTTTTTTCTTTTTTTCTTGGACCGGATTATTGCAGCAGGGTCAACAGAATAATGGTGCAGGAAACACTGGTGTAATGTGTCTCTTTAATTCACTTTAATTTGAATGTCATTGATCATTAATGGTGGGAATTGCCTGGTGATACAAAATATTAACAATATATGGGTCATAATACGCTGATTCTTTATGTTTAGTGTATTGTGATTCAAAACTGTGATATTTTGATGTTGCACAAAACACCATAGTACAAAGTGTTGAACTTTGATAGTCCATTGTCTGTAAAAAACAACAACATGAAGGAATAGTGTATACTGAAACAAGTTTAAGACTTCTTAGCTTGTTCTGAGTTTGCATTTTGGTCGAATTGAAATAAATGAGATAAAAAACAATGGTACTGTAGCAGAAAGTTGCTTTAAGGTTGTGTTGAGTGTTTATCTTCTTACAATCTAGCTCTGAGACACCCACGTTATTAACCATAGGTCACCATAGTAACAACATTCATCCTGCAGAGCACATCATATTTCTCAGAAGTCAGAAGCATAGTTTAATATGTTATATTTCAATAATAGTAGTACAGTTATCACTCTATGAATGGAAAGACAGCAATTTAGAGGGAGCAAGACTGAGAAGAGTGCAAGAATAAAATGGATTAAAGTTATTTTTTTCTCACTGGTGCATGTCTGTTTTTCATATACTTAGCATTCCACATCCCTTGAGATGTTGTTAATTGTTGGCTCTGTGTACCTTTTACACTTCACCATCAATGAAATCAATGAGACCAGCCCACAAAAGTATACGTACAGCTGGCTGCAGAACACATTAGTTCTTCCCCTCTCTATTCTGAAGAGCACTTATGCCTGTTCAGTCAATAGCCACCTGTCCACTCCTTTCATTTCACCTCATCTTTGTTCACTAATATGTCCTACATTCACTGCAAGTCACTCAGTCTATGTGCATGAATATTTCTACAGGCTACGACTGAAAGATTTTCCAGGTTGAGACCTAGCCCACACTCAATGTATTGAGCGCAAGGTCCTTGGCAGTATTTCTGATATATTCATTTTACCAACTATACTGCAGAAGAAGAAAAATTGTTATCTGAGAATGCTGACTATAATATTAAAAATACAAATATTTTAAAATAACTAAAAATCCTTTAAAAAAAAAAATATGCGTTCAACTGAGAAGCAGCATATAAGATATTTAGACTTGCTTTTAGAGAATAGATCTTGAATATAAGTATATTTTGTCTTTACTGCAGTGGCAGAAGTATATAACCAAGTAAAAAATACACGTGTATATACAAAATACACTTATATTTAAGATACATCCTCTTAAAGCAAGTCTAAATATCTTATATGTTGCTTCTAAAGTAAATGTGTCTTGTTTTAAGGATTTTTAGAAATGTTTAAATGGAAAACAAGACAAAAACACCTAATAACAATAGGATGATTTGCAGTGAATTTAATTCAGTGAATGTCATTTAGAGGTATTTTTAAAAGATGATTTATTCCTCTTTATTTTTAGTAAGCACGTTTAATACAACATTTTAAGTCGGGCCACAAGCTGAATAATCGGTTATGAGCGAATGATTAATAGCTGCAATAATCGCAGAATAGTCGAATAATCGTTCTAATAATCGTTAGATTAATCGATTATCAAAATAATCGTTAGTTGCAGCAGATGATGTCATAATACATTTTTTTTGGTACTCGGCAATACCAAGTCTGATACCTGTTGTTTTTTTGTTTTTTTTTCTGAAATCCATATCAAGAGTTTATTTAAATGTTATAATTAAAATGATGTTTAAATAAACAAATTCATTAAAACTTTAATCAAATGAAAATATAACCATTCCTTTTCAAGATAATATTGTATTATTTAATGTTTGTATGCAGAAGCTCACAGCACAATCCAAAATACAACATTGCAGTTATATTTTGTCAAATAAAGTGCTGCATAACAGAGCATCAAAGATGTTAGATACATCTTCAGCATAATAACAATTTACTACTGATTTATATTATTTTTATTAGTGGTAGTAGTATTACAGTAAATATTAGATAAGTTTACAGTAGTGAGATATTTCTGTCATACTTTTTTCCTATAAATTTGCCTTTTATATTGACAGAGCTTTTATTTTTTATGTGTTTTTGTGTTTTTTTTTACCAAGTAGCTCTGACATTTGTCGGTAGATTCCCTCTCTGGAAAAGCCAACTCAAAGTGACTCAAAGTAACTAATAAACCGCAAAAGGCTGCTATTTAATTAAATAAGTATGTACTCTGTATGTGCCTCATGCTACAAAATGAATTTTCCCTCTATTTACTGTCATCTGCTATAAACAGAGCATGCAATGCTCATGATGGTGTTTTCCCTTTATGAGCCATTGAGAAGCTTTATAAGATATGAGCAGCCGTTGTCAGCACAACACTGTCTCCACACAGTCACATGAGCTCACATTACAAACTATATATTTATCTCATTAAAATTTTCTGTTAAATAATCTCACTAGGACGTAACGTGATTTGAATTTGTTTACTGAATGTTTACATAATGACATTAGCACGTCAAATGATATCGGTTTTTAGTATCAGAGCATTTGTATGATTACCAGGACCTGAGCACGGTATCGGACCTGATACCAGGATCAGTATCGGGACATCCCTAATCGTCATGGTAACAAAGTTGTAAAATTGGCCATAACTTTACTCAGAAAAGGTTACTAAGTGATATTATCACACTAAAATCATGTTTACACTAGGGCTGGGCGATAGGACGATGTAATCGGATATTGATGATGTCTTACAAAGATCCTTATGTCAATTGTGAACAGACAATGTTTGACTTATTAGGAAATGGCAAAACCATGGATCTGGGAAGTCACCAAATACATTAAACAGTGGCCAGGGTCTGAAACTAGCACCTTCACCCGCAAAATGTGATAGGGCTGAATCCATGCCGCGAGCGCCTTGTCCAAATTCAGGTATTTCACGCACGGGTAATTTTGCTCATCTACCCAGAACAGGCAGGTGACTTCTTGGAGTGACACATGACAAGAAATGCTGATAATCACAAAGACATGCTTGATGAAACACATTTTTCTATATTTTTAAGAACAGACAAAATAAAAGCCATCAATGCTTGTGTCTGATTCGCTGTTTGTTCAGATGCAGTGCAAGCCTTTCTCGTGGAACAAGTGCATGTAAAGAGATTTCACTCTTCTTTTTTTTTCTCTGTTTCATTCATCTGAAAACTATTTTCAAGAATAATGTTGTCTATGAGAATGCTGCAAATGATCTCCGATCATCTCAGGAGCTGTAGTGAGTTTAGTTCGCTTTATTTCCACACGGTTAGCATGCATTGTGAACGCAACTCTGCAGCTTCAGTAATAATAACTTTGTATTAAAGAAACAGACGAAAGTGATTAAATCATAAAATTATAAAAGACATGTTCACCTTGAACCTAAAATTGAGTTCTATTTTTTTTCTTCAGGCACCATTAAACGTATTACCAAAAAAACACAATGCAAACACAAATTCAGTAAGAACAAGGGAATTTATTAGGCTTTATTATTATGATTATTATTATCTTTACATTTATGATTGTCTTAAGTTCTTAATCTGTAGGCTCATAGTAATATTCCACATGTTGTTGATGGATGCTTACGTGATGGCAAGACAGTAAATGTTATTTTTTTTATTATTATTGTTATTTTTTGCTTTTTTCATTTAGTTTAAAATGCAATTTGAATTTAGAAATGTATGTTTTTTTTTTAATGGTTTTCGTGTTTCAATAAATGAATAAAACTTCTAAAGAAAAATCAATAAAACAAAACCATTCACCGACCCTCGGCAGGGGGGCTGACAATCTAATTGGATATCACAATGTTTTATAAGGCGATTATCGATAAAATAATTTTTACATATCGCCCAGCCCTAATTTACATGCATATTGTTTATGTTTTCTGGTTATATTTTTGAAACACAGTATTTTAACGTTCAAAAATTGGCCCCTATTCACTTCCATTGTATGTGCCTCACTGTCACTAGTAATAAAAATGATGCCACAAATGCTGTCAACTAAGCTTAACTTGTATTGAACCTGAAATATTCCTTTAACTTCAAACATATAAATCAAATATTATAATAGGGAAATATTTCCTTTATGATTCTTTCCTTAAAGGCTTTAAAAAAAACTTGTGAATGACATGGAAAATAATGTTTTAATAATTCAAATATTTCTAAATATTTTAAACATGTCTCTCTTTTTGGCAAACTTTAGTTTTGGTCAGTTTTGTTAAAAATATATAATACAAATATTTTTTATTATATTATGCAATAATAAAATATTTCTGTCCTAATTTCTTCACTTTCACACGTTTTAATGCTTTTTGATTAAACCACGGAGCCCATATTTCTCATTAAGCAAAACCTTTGAGATTTCGTTACAACATTTTATCTCACATCATTAAATTAAGCACGCTTACCACAGAGTAAGCATGCGTCTCCTCTTCTGTGTCACTGCATGTCACATTAACACTACGTTTATGAACCCGATATGACCAGGAACATTTTCCATCACACGGTCGTTAAATTAAAGTGAAAATGGAGCACTTTGCGTTCACTATCAAAGTATATATTTGTTTGTTTATATTTTTACTGGAGTTTGGGGCGACCATCTGCTGACGACACGTGCATCAGAGTGCATGAGAAGCGGTTCATGTGCTCTTCTGAACAGTGCTGCACTGGTTGACATCTGCGGTACAGCTCAGGGACGATTGGAGTTCAACTGAATGACACAAAAGTGACATTCATGACATTAATACTGTATATTCTCTAAAAATTCCCTTATTTGGGCATTCAAATGTGATTGGAATTTAAAGTGCACAATAATCGCGGTCAGATGATTAATTAATAATCCCGACAGGCCTACACACATATGCCAAGGGTGAAGATGTAATGATTCTAAGGTTGTTTTAAGCTATTCCTCTACCGACACATGTAAATAGTCTACAGGTCCTGTGTTGCGGGGGTTGTGGACTCTCGCACAGCAGCACCACTGGTAGAAAAAAATCCCAGGGGAAACACTGCATTGCCCCTGAGAGATCTTTGTTCACTAGATCTGTTACTATAAGAACAATTCAAGGAATCTGATTGATTTTACCTTAATGTCTTTCTTGCTCTCTTTTCCATCTCACTTCCTGCAAGTTGCCCCACTTTCGCATTAAGATTGTATCTCTCAAACAATTCCATAGTTCTCAACGGCAATTCTTAGAGGATTTCTTTATCTAAAATGTTAAGAATCTGCAAAGAGAAATTAACCTTGAGCATTTTAATGTAAAAATATGTCTCATTCGACATGCTGCTCCTCATAGTACAGAGCTCAGTTTGCTGTTCATTTTACAGTGTATTCTTTAGTTGTCCCAAATCAAATCTGTACACTTTTTAAACTTTTTTTCTGCATAATTTTTTTTTTTTTTTAAATCTGCAGAGTTGATTTAAATATTGTAAAATGTGTTGATTTAGCTAAAAGATTAGTTCTGTATTGGCATTAAGCCTAATTCAGACAGAGCATGAAACCCTTGACCCAACGCAGCCGGTAATTTCAACCTCTGCTCAGAATCACTCACTCTCTTTTTAATTTGTCTCTGAACTCTCAGGAGAACCAGACATGGTTTTACAATAAGCAGGAGTGTGTGTGTGGGGTTTACAAGGAATTTTTTTTAGCTTACAAACTGGTAATTACAAGGGTATTATGCTATAATTGTGGTTTATGAGGACATTTCTAGTGTCCCCATAATTAAAATCACATAAAAAACATACTAAACAATGTTTTGTTTTTGTAATAATAAAAAAAGGCAGAAAGTTTTTGTGAGGTTTAGGTTTAGGGGTAGGGTTATGCCTCCTACGCACTACATGACTTTCAAAGACGTCAGCTTGTGGTACATTGTGGTACATATTACACAACTGTCTCTCTTGTCATTAAACTAAAATTGAGTTTTCAAATTACACGAGGAATCAGCGACAGGGGTGAACACATTTCAAAACATTTCACTATTGACGAATCCCCGACAACTCTTCCTGGACTCCACATTACGTTTCACAACAGAGTACACGTGAGAAGTGATACGAGATACGAAAACAAATGCATGATCGTGTTATGCACTTCAGAATATGATCTGTATGTTTTTAATAGCCTAAAGGCATCATATATTTAACTGGTTACAATATGAAAAAGTACCTCCTACTGAAATATGTACCTATTTGCTTATCTGACTGTCCAAGAGAATTGGCAATTTCTCTCCACCCAGTTGTGGTACAGTTCAGATGAAACATCAAATAGGTGCTGGTGCTCCTGCCAATGTTCCACTAAGTTTAATCCATTTCTTCAGTCCAATGAGACTTTCTTGATACCGCAGCCATGCTAGTTGATGTTCTGTTGCAGGTACATCAGGAGTCGCTCCCACTAAAACTTCCTGTGCCCTGTTTCTTGCTCTCTCATTGGCTGCAGGTCAACGCTGTCAAAACATATTTCACATTGCATGATTTGGAATCGCAGACAGGTCAGGATATTAAACATTCTAGATATCTTGCTGACATCTGCGACACGTCGGTGCTTCTCAAATCGCATCTTTGATCATTTATACATCGCGATCGTCGCTCAAGGGAGCGAGCTACGATTTGCCTATGATTTCAGGCTTTTGTCGGCGATCTTCACAAAACTGTCGGCAAGTGAACATCGGGCCTATAATCGTGTAGTGTAAACTCGCCATTAGGGTTAGGGCATAGAATCTATAGTTCATAAAGTATAAAATCATTATGTGAATAGAGAGTCCTCATAAGGATAGCCGCACCTGTGTGTGTGTGTGCGTGCGTGCGTCTGTGTGTGAACATTACTTAAAAAATATTTGTGATAACAAATAATTTTTCATTAATTACAAACCTGAACCAACTTTGAGTTTTTCTACATGAAAAACTGCACAGAACCTGGGCTGAAACCGAACAGTATGTTGGGTCTCGTCTAACTTAGGTCTGGTAGACCTCTAGCAATAAGGGATATTTTTACTGTTAGCTTAACCCATTATTAGCAAGTTTGAAAAATATATTTATTAAACATGTTTGAGTGTTGCCTAGTTACAATGAAACTGTTGGGTACTGCCTTACTATGTATCTTTTTTTTTAAGCACACTTCTGATGTTTTAACAAGCATTTATTTTGCCATCCCATTGGGATTTAACAATTTCCTGTGCTAATCTGGGACCTTATTCACAAAGATTTTGATCTTACCACTAGGAGTTCTCTAAAGATTTTCTTGCTAAGAGTTTTTGCTAAAAGCTATTCTCAAAACTACTAAGAGCAAGTTTTACTAAGGAAATCATAATGTAAGTGTAAGTTAACCTCATTGCTGTGGATGATGTCTCATTTTATTAGCACACTCTTTTAAATCTCCCAAAGTGATTGCTAAAAAGGGAAACTCTATTTGTCAGCAAATTCCACATAGACCGAGAGCTGGATATATATATATATATATATATATATATATATATATATATATATATATATATATATATATATATATATATATATATATATATATATATATATATGTATATATATATATATATACATATATATATATATGTATATATATATATATATATGTTTACATATATATATATGTATGTATGTATGTGTTTTTATATATATATATATATATATATATATATATGTATATGTATAGATATGTACATATATATATATACATATGTATATATATATATGTATATATATATATATATATATATATATATAATAGATAGACAATCTTACAATGTTTATATGCGATTCAGGCAATACCTTTTTAAAAGGTTTGTCATAATAATAATATTCTAATACATTGTTTTTAATGTGTATTGATGACATCAGGCATATTTCGGATAATTTCTGAGTCATTCTTAGGGGTTTAGAAATCCTTGGGAGGACTTCTAAGCTGTTCTGGGTTTAGGAGCTACTTAGTGTAAAATGAAAATTTTATGAGTTCAAAAATTAGGAGTGATACACCCTAATTTTTAAGAGTTGCTCCTAAATTTCAGCGTTACAGGCTACTTTTTTGTGAATATGGGCCCTGAACTTCTAACTTTTACCCTCTTCCTCTTGTTGCTTTGTCCACTGATCGAATAGCAAGAGTCGAGAACTGTGAAAACCATGTTGAAAGGGGGCACCGCAAAGGCTGCACTGCCCAAAATGGGAGCCCCAGAGAGGGCAAAGCTGTCAACCAACACCTCTCACAGCTCTTTCGCCAGCAATATTGGAATGAAGACCTCCAGATCGTCCAGCACTATAGCTTCAGACCTGCGACTCAGTAAGGTGAGCCACACTGAAAAAAGAATTGTTAACCTAAATAATCTGTTTCATGTGGTAATATCTAAATCACAGTTGGGGAACCTTTTTTCCACTCAGGACCATTCCAGTATTTACGAAATGATTTGTGGGCCATACAATTGCTTGCAATTTCTGATTGTGGGTTGAAATTAACATACGCAAGAAAAAAACACTAAAACGTCTGTCTATTATACAATATTTTGCATTGTTGTCATTTACAGTTATTTTTAAGCATTTTAATAAATGTTTTATAATTTTTTTTTCAGTTAATTGAATATAGGTAATTTTTTTGCTTTTCAAATTATTTCGGGTCCGGGTAAAATGGTCTCACAGGCCTTTATACTGTACGGACAAGAGGCCTAACGTTCCCCAACCCTGATCTAAATGAACTGGTTTAATTAAGTCAAAAATATTATTTAACATCACTGAATCTGTCAGGATCCTGTCATCTCTGTCTAGTCTTGTTTTTAGTGGCAGGATCCTGACACTCTTGTTATATTATATTGTTATGGACTTTCTGTTGTGTTTTCCATGTGTTTCTCTTCCCTGTTTGTTTCTGTTCCTTGTCTGATTCTATGGCCCCGCCCCCTCCTTTCCCTGATTATTTGTTCATTAGCGCCGCCTGCCCTTCTCGTTTCCCCTTTTGATTTCTCCTCTTTATATTCCCTTAGTTTTCTCTGTTCTCTGCTGCTTGTTGGTCGGTTTTCACAGTTTTTTTTATTATTCTGCCAGGTGTCAGTTCCTGTGCATTCAGTTTTGTTTGTCTGCTTAGTTTGGTTATGCCATATCATGGGTCTTTTGTTTGCAGCCCTATTTGGCTGTTTTTTGTATTTTACTTTTATTTTATAAATACTTTTTTTTGGTTTACCGCTGTCTGCGTTTGGGTTCTGTTCAGAAACCTGACAGAATAAACCTGAAAACTGATTTTAAGGGTAGAAATAACAATAGGAGTTTACCACTTTTTACAGTGCAAATGTTGAAAAATTCAATTTTACAGCCAATGATGTCTGTCTGATTCATATATATATATATATATAGGTCCTGGGCATAGACGTTAAACTGCATCCGGGCAGAGTGGGGAGGCTGTGCGTGGTGTAAGCTACACCCAGCTAACACCTATAAAATGCGCACAAGAAGCCGTGAGTACCTACTCTGTAACTGGCGAGTGTATGGTCGGCGCCATAAAACCGAGCAGACCTCCTGCTTAACTTCTGTCTTCTTCAGTCAGCCAGATAAGAACTTCTTCACATGGAAACACCCACGCTCTGGACACTACCATCTGCTAGACTACATTGTTACCCGTAGGAGCGGGCTTCATGAGATCATGTGCACCAAGGTCATGCGTGGGGCGGAGTGTTCGATTGACCATTACCTTGTGAGGTGTCAGATCAGACACAAGATAACCGTGCCAAGGAGAAAAACTAATGGCACAACCCCTAAAAAACTTGACCTTAGAAAGCTTGCAAATGAAGAGCACTGCAGAAGACTGGCTGAAACTGTGTCATCTGCAGTAAATGGTGCAAAAGTCAAAACAGTAGGATCAGAGGACATTGAAGAACAATGGCAAGCACTGAAGAAGGCAGTCTATTCTGCAGCAGAAATGACCTTAGGTCACCCACAGCGTAGGATACCTGACTGGTTTCAGGAACATGATGAGGAGATCCAGAAGCTGCTGGATGAAAAGTACCTCCTGCATAAGCGACATCTGCAGGAAAACTCTAATAGGAGTAAGGCTGCTTTTGCTGAGATCAAGGCCAAAGTACAGAGAGTGGTGAGACGAATAAAGAATGACTGGTGGCATAGGCAGGCAGAAAAACTGCAAAGCATGGCTGACAACCATGATTATCATGGATTGTTTACAGGACTAAAGGCCATCTATGGTCCAAGGAGCAATGCAGTGGCACCTGTCAAGTCAGCAGATGGAGGAAAACTCTACACTGAACTACATGAGATTCAGAGTAGATGGAAAGAGCATTTCGGTAATCTGCTAAATCAGCAGGGATCCGCTGAACCAGATGCCTGTAAATGGCTAAAGAGACACCAGAGTCGTGATGACCTCTGTTGTGAGATCACTATGGAAGAGCTTGAGAAAGCCCTAAAGGCCACAGCAAGCCACAGAGCACCAGGTCTAGATGGAATCCCCTCAGAGGTGCTCAAGAAAGGAGGAAGAGTACTCAGAGAGGAGCTCCTGAAATTTTTTAACAGCTGCCTTGTTCATGAGTGTGTACCTCAGGACTTCAAGGATGCACTGATTGTCACAGTCTACAAGAGAAAGGGAGACCGAGCAGACTGTGGAAATTACAGAGGCATTTCCTTGTTAGCCATAACAGGCAAAGTTCTGGCTAAAATCATACTCAGTCGGCTCAAAAACCTCGCCGAGCAAGTCCTACCAGAGAGTCAATGCGGCTTTAGGTCGGGGAGATCTACCACTGACATGATTTTTACTCTACGGCAGCTACAGGAGAAAGCAGTGGAGCAACATCAGTCTCTCTTTGTGGTGTTCATAGACTTTTCAAAGGCTTTCGACACGGTCGACCGAGAAACTCTGTGGAAAGTCTTACAGATCTATGGATGCCCCGAGAAGCTTGTCAACATCATCAAGCAGTTTCACATAGGGATGAAAGGACAAGTTTTCATTGGTGGGGAACCCAGTGAAGCCTTTGAAGTTAACCATGGTGTGAAACAGGGATGCGTGCTTTCACCGACGCTTTTCTCACTATACCTCACAGCTGTGCTAGATTCAATGTGCCTTGATCCGTACAAGGGGATCTTTATTCGCACTAGGACAGACGGCAAGCTTTTCAACTTAGCCCGACTTAGAGCAACCACCAAGACCAGAGAACTATGCATCCGGGAGCTGCTCTATGCAGATGATTCTGCTCTCGTGGCTAACAACGCTGAGGACATGCAACACATAGTAGACCGGTTTTCGTGGGCAGCAGATTTGTTCGGTCTAAACATTAACATCTCTAAGTCTGAATTTTTTTATCAACCACCACCAATGTGTTCCAACAATATGAGTGAGCCACAGCCAGTGACGGTACATGGAGAGCCCCTGAAATCTGTCAAGGCCTTCACATACCTTGGCAGTACAGTGACCTACACAAACTCCTCAGATCTGGAAGTTGAGAGGAGAATTCAGTCTGCTACCAAGGCTTTTGGCTCTCTTGAGAAGCGCCTCTGGAGCTGTCACGACATCTCGGACAGCACAAAAGTGAAAGTCTACAATGCTGCTGTACTTCCTTGCCTGCTCTATGCCACCGAGTGTTTAACGCTCTACAGCAGACATATCAAAACACTCACACGAGTTCAGCTACGTCATCTACGTGCCATTATACACATCAGATGGCAGGATTGAATCCCAGATGTAGAGGTAATCCAACGAGCTGGCTCTGTCAGTGTTGAAGCCCTTATTACATCATCACAACTGCGATGGGCTGGACATGTGCGCCGGATGAGTGACAGCCGACTGCCCAAAGCAGTTTTTTACGCAGAGCTAAAAGAGGGCAAAAGAAGCAGCGGTGGTCAAAAACTGCGTTTTAAAGATGCCCTGAAAAGACATATGAGGAACACCGGGATCTCCCCGGAAAGCTGGGAGGAACAGGCCCTGCAGCGTGAGAAATGGCAGCATGGATTGAAAATCGCTGTCGCAGCTATTGAGAAAAAGCATCAGAAAGACTATGAGAAAGCCCATGAGAGGCGGCACTATTCCATTGCAGCAAAAGACTTTGTCTGTAGCAAATGCCATCGCTGCTGTTGATCGAGAGCAGGCCTTCTAGCCCACACGAGAGCCTGCCTACAATAGCCTCCAATCCAGACAGTCATCGTCGATACACAACGGACTGCCGATGATGATGATGAATATATATATATATATATATATATATATATATATATATATATATATATATATATATATATATTTGTCCTGTGTGCCCCATTTAATAGAGCAACGGATGCTCTTAGTAAAAGAGTTGAAGGTAGAGGTGTTAAAAGAGAACAATTAGATTTGGGCTCATAGGAGAAAAGGAGTGTGTGGAGAGAGAGAGACAGCCACACAGTGGGTGTGGTGCCAAGCCTCTTAGAAGAAGAAGCCATTATTTTTGTCACACATTGCACATATACAGTGAAATTATATATCCCAGCAAAGCTGGGCTCAGAGTGTAGTGTCAGCCATGATACGGTGCACCTGGAACAGATAAGGTCAAGGGCCATGCTCAAGGTCCCAACAGTGTCATCATGGCAGTGCTGTGGCTTAAAATCCCAACCTTCTGGTCAGTAACCAAGAGCCTTAACTGCTGAGCTACCTCTGACCCAAGAGGCATTTTTTAGAAATAATAATAAACATAAAATGTTCATAAATGGGGAAAATAGTGTCCATGGGAAATGGTGTTCAAAACAAAGGGAAATCTGGCAGTGATACAGGGCTCCGTGAAGGTCGGGGATGTGTACTAGGAAGGGCCCAGGCTTTCTTGCTAAGAGTCCATCTGGGTCTGATGGCTGCATGTGCTCTCCTCCTGGGTCTGTGGCATGTGGGTGGCGTCCTTGGCAGCCTGTCTTCCCAGGCCTGCATCAGGTGAGAGGGAAAGACTGCCCAGCCTCTAGCCCGTCAGCTGCAACACATGCTGTCCTCCCCAGCGACGCTCTAGTTCGGCCGAACCCTCCCCGCTCTGGTCCTGGCATGCGAGGACGCCAGTGTGTGCACACATGGAGAATAGAAGCCGGCTCCCTGAGAAGAGGCACGCTCTGTTTATTTGGCAGCGGTGACGAGGCCAAAAACACATCAGGTGTGCCTTGTTCCAACCTGCTGCCCAAACATGGCTTGTCAATTATGCTCCTCTGCCCACTCCCATCAGAAGCATGGCAGTCAATGGTGGGGCGACAATTACAAGAGGGAGGGGCGGGGCATTCCGCCACAAGTGACAGTCAATTGTACTGTAACAAACCACAAACACATTGAATTTATGAAAGAAAAGCAAGGAGAGAATGAACATGACAATGGATGAAAGACAATGCTGACACAGGATGAGGGGAAAAAACGGGAGAGAGTGGGAATGAGTTTGAGGTAGTGCTGGATAGTATGTGGATAGAGCCAATGCAATTTGAGAAGTTCAGTATGTCATGATTACCATGACCTGAATAGATGCCAAACCAGTCAATATTTCCCCCACTTGTCATGCCTGTATCAGGTTCCATCATTTTGTCTTGCATAGTAAAATGACCTTGCATTATCTTTGCATTATAAAACAAAATATATTTTGTGTTATTATTATTAAAAGCTGAACCTGTTTTCTCTTTCTATCATAAAACCTGTATTGTATTCCCCATGCTACAGTATGTTATTTTGGCTATTACTACCATATGTACCAATAATATTCTAGAAATGCTTATTATAGGACCAAAAACTTATTTAATCCAGAACTGAGTTCTTTTTAGCTGTTTAACTGTCAGTAATGGTGTATCAATGTTCCTGTCTGTAGATGAAGAGGGCGAGCAGTGATGATGCTCTGGCTAAACCTATTCTGGGGTCAGTTGCTGCAGCCTCCCGCATAAAGAAAACCATCACCACAGGAGCCATCTCTGAGCTAACGGACAACAGATCACGTAGTGTTTCAGGTAAGACACGGCAACTCTGCTGGGTTTGATGTGAAGTGTCATGGTAACTTGGCACAATACTGTATCACTAAGAAATATATTTACAGTGCATCTGGAATGTATTCACAGCGCTTCACTTTTTGCACATTTTGTTATGTTATAGCCTTATTCCAAAATTGATTAAATTCATTATTTTCCTCAAAATTCTACAAACAATACCCCATAATGACAACGTGGAAGAAGTTAGTTTGAAATCTTTGCAAATGTATTAAAAAATAAAAAACGAAAATCACATGTACATAAGTATTCACAGCCTTTGCCATGACACTCAAAATTTAGCTCAGGTGCATCGTGTATCTACTGATCATCTTTGAGATGTTTCTACAACTTGATTGGAGTCCACCTGTGGTAAATTCAGTTGATTGGACATGATTTGGAAAGGCACACACCTGTCGATATAAGGTCCCACAGTTAACAGTGCATGTCAGACCACAAACCAAGCACATGTGATTTTAAATTATTATAATTTTTTTTATAAATTTGCAAAGATTTCAAACAAACTTCTTTCAAGTTGTCATTATGGGGTATTGTTTGTAGAATTTTTGGGAAAATAATGAATTTAATCGATTTTGGAATAAGGCTGTGACATAACAAAATGTGGAAAAAGTGAAGCACTTTCCAGATGCACTGTACATAACAATAAATACAGAAAAGATATTGCAACATCAGTATTTTCACATAAGGTTAATGTGTCAATACCAACTCTACTGAACACTTGTGAGTGCAGCTGGTCACCACTAGAGGGCAACAGGAGACCATGCTTCTGTGTACAACACCACTTTCAGTCATTTCATTTTCAGTCCTGTGTTGAGATTGCCTTTAGTGCAGCTGTTAATTCTGTCTAAAATGTTGGCATCATTTACTCACCCTCTTGCTGTTCCAAACCTGTTTGACTTTCTTTCTTACACATAACACAAGAGGAGGTGATAGGCAGAATATTTTTGGATGGACAAAAGGTGCATTGGAAATGAAAGGTGACAGAGTCTAACATTCTTCCTAACATCTCCATTTGAAAGAAAGAAAATACGAGTTTGGAACAACATGAGTGCAAGTAAATATAATTTTTGGGTCAACTATCCCCTTAATAGATGTGGGTCAGGTGTTCATGTCTCTTTCATGTCATGAAAGAGATGTGTCTTTTAAGTGTATTTTTTTTTTAAAGCAAGAAAACAAGTCTGATGAACCTTTTATACATTAGGGCTAATGTGCAGGCATGCTAATGCAAAACGTATTTGTGCTGTGTGTAATTCAACAGCATGAGAAGCTGGAATATATTAACGAAAGAGTTTAACAGGAATGCCGCATGGTTGCATGACCTCTGGATTGTCATCATGGCTAAATACCAGTGTCAGGGTGTAACAGAAGTGTTTGTGCTTAATTAGGGCTGGGACGACGCGTCGACGTAATCGATGACGTCGACGCAAAAAATACGTCGACGAAAAATATGCGCGTCAATTCGTCAGACCAACACAAAGATGGCGGCGCCGGAGAGTAGAAGCAAAACGAGTGGCTCCTCAGACTACCAGAAGTGCAAGGCGGCACACACTCGTTCATCTAAAGTGTGGGAATTCTTTAATTTAAAAGGAAAAAATTATGTGATATGTCGTCTTTGCAAAATGGAAATGGCTTTCCATTCTAGCACCACGGCAATGCACCAGCACTAGGGCTGGGATGACGTCGACGCAAAAAATACGTCGACGCAAAATATGCGCGTCAAATTGTCAGACCCAAAACAAAGATGACGGCGCCGGCGCCAACACGAGTGGCTCCTCAGACTATCAGAAGTGCAAGGCGGCATGCACTCGTTCCTCTAAAGTATGGGAATTATTTAATTTAAAAGGAAAAAATTCCGTGATATGTCATCTTTGCAAAATGGAGATGGCCTTCCATTCTAGCGCCACCGGGAGCAGCCGCAGATGACAGAGCACCGTAAGTTTTTTTCAACTCCCCACTTTGCACTTTCGATGTTGGAGTAAGCTATAATACGTTGTCGACACCTAAAGTTTTCAACTATAGCTATTAATAATGCGCTTATAGCTATGAATGTCGTGAAAAATACATAGAGGACACCGACAACGTGCTGACAGACAGGACCAAGCAGGTAACATTTAATAAAGTCTCAACTTTCAAATTTGGTCATTCAAAGAAAATTAAACCATAAATAGGCCTACTATTTTGTGGCTCTTTAATGTGTCGTGACAGATTGCCTCAGTTAAAGCTGCTCGTGAACCGATCATCTTTTCCTTGGTTAATTTATAGCATCAAATAGGCTAAACATGAATGTAGCCTACATCAGAAGGACTGTTGTTTTAACCGTGGAAAGATGTCAGTACAGTAGCCTACAATCCATTATTCAAATTCAAATCCACCGACGTTAATCTTCTCTCTCCTGACTACTTTGTTGGACAAAAATGGCGTATTATGATTGATTGATCAGATCGCCAGTCAATCAAACTCCCGGCAAATGTTTTTTTTTTCTTACATTTTATACACCCCTACCCCCGATGAAACAGGTATTACCGGTGTTGTCACAAGTCAATTAATCTAATCGAAATCGAATCGGACTGAAAAAATTAATCGTTAGATTAATCGACGCATGGAAAAAATAATCGCTAGATTAATCGTTTAAAAAATAATCGTTTATCCCAGCCCTATACTTAATGCAATGCCTGGCATTTTCTGGCTGTTTTATCAGTAGGCAAATGAGTTCAGGATCAATGGTTGTGATAATTACAACATTACACATACTAGAGATTTTAATAGATTAATTTTTTTTTGCTTTGCCACATCAAATTTAAAACATATTTTTCCTTTAAAGGACATATTTATATGAATTTTACAGTGTCTATTTCTGTACTGTCATACATTTTCATTAATATGGTGAGGGACAGCAGATGTGACTTGTCACTGAATAGTTATGCAATGATTTTCATCAACAAATTACTTTGTCTTGTGCCAGAAGTCTTGCTCTCAGGCTATATCATGCTAATATTACACCTGTTTGGTGAGTGTTTGGTATGGTAGCAGCATGTCACCTTTCATACTGATATTGTAATATTGTCATGTTTTCTCTTATGGGATCATTGTCTGGATTGAAATTTCAAGCTCCGAGACAACCAAGTATTTTTTAGATCGTTCCTAAAGACACTACTGTTGGGCCCTTGAGCAAGGCCCTTGAACCTATCTGCTCCAGGGGCGCCGTATCATGGCTGACCCTGCACTCTGACCCCAGCTTAGCTGGGATATGTGAAAAATAAATAATTTCACCATGTATATGCAGAAATGTATGTATAATGCGTGACAATTGATCAATTTATTTTTTATTTTATAAAGCCCTGTAGAATGGCCATACAAATTAAACACTTTCAGATTGCATTCTGGGTCTTTATTGTGAAAAGCCCATGCTGATGTAGGAATGAAAATAACAGGTCCTTGAACTACTTAAATTACACAGAAAAACACTTATCAAAGGCTTTTAAACCACTGCCTCTATGTTCACTTCACCAGGGAACACTGTCAGTTAAACAGTTAAAACCAGCAATAGCAGGGCCTCATCAATAATAAAATAAGCTTTCCTTTGCTGTTAGGGATTTAAAGTGAAGTCAAGTGAGAGGGACATGGTCTCTTCTCTATAAATAACGTGCCGTAGCGTCAGCTTTAGTGGAGAACCTGCCCATTGTGCTCAAGTACACGTGAGTAAAGTATCTCACCAATCATTAATTCATTCTCCCATTTATTCAATTTCCATTCCATGACACTTCACAAAACTCTGTGATGCTGTGACACTTACCATATTGCTGCCGCTTATGTCATTGTGGTAAGTATATAGAGTATGATCATTGTTGGCAATTCAGCATATGAATAGGACATTGTCACCCTATTCCACACCATTAGTTTACAGATTTTTAGCCTGAAAGTCTATTTAGCTGGAGTTGATTATTGAAATGAAACTGATGGTTCATTTGGAAAAGCTGCTATGTTAATCTCTCCCTAGATGGGCTATAGGTTGATGTTATCGATGTTGGAGAATAATCTTGTAAAATAAAACTGTAAAGATTTTAAGCAATACTGTTTCACAAAATGAAAATTCGGTCATCGTTTACACCCTCATTCAAACCTTTATGACTTTCATGCATCTGTAGAGGACAAAGGAGAATGTCCTGGCCGGGAACAAGGGCTGTCAATCTTCACAAAAGATGAAAAGCACCACAAAAGTGCTTCCCCTTTGCCATAGCTGTTTACATTTACATTTATTCATTTGGCAGACGCTTTTATCCAAAGCGACTTACAAAAGAGGAAAAACATCAGCGAATCATCTTAGGGAGACAGTGGTACAAAAAGTGCCATATTACAAAGTTTCAATATCATCAGAATAGTATACAAAACAGATTTAAGTGCAACAAGAAATGTAAATAATTATTTTTTTTTTTTTTAGTGACCGGCTAAGTGCTTTTGGAAAAGATGTGTTTTTAGCCGTTTTTTGAAGATAGAGAGTGAGTTAGCTTCCCGGATTGAGTTGGGAAGGTCATTCCACCACCGTGGTATGATGAAACTGAAAGTCCTGGAAAGTGTTTTGGTACGACAAGGCGACGTTCCTTAGCCGACCGCAGGCTTCTGGTGGGAATGTAGCTCTGCATAAATGTTTTTAGGTATGCTGGAGCAGCCCCAGTGACTGTTTTGTATGCCAGCATCAGGGCCTTGAATTTAATACGTGCATGAACCGGCAGCCAGTGGAGAGAGACAAAAAGTGGTGTAACATTTGCTCTCTTAGGTTCATTAACTCTTTCCCCGCCAGCGTTTTTAAAAAAAAAAGTTGCCAGCCACCGCCAGGGTTTTTGACGATTTTCGCTAAACTTTAATGGCCCGCAGAATATTTTCTTCCATGAATATATGAAGATGCTATATATCAAAATAAAGATCTGAGCCTCTGCTTTTAGGCAAAAAAAACGATTTTATTTTATCTTCATTTGTTCTTTTTTTATTGCGACTTGAACAGAGGTCGGTTTTGTCAAAAAACAACATTTCAGACAAAAAGCTGATAAAAAGGCATGTTTATGTCTGATATTTTGAGCTTCTCAATACTCCACTTCTTCATGTTTGAGACGATCGCAGTCTATTTCTTTGATCAAAGAGTTGCGTACTCTTTCAAAACATTCGGAGGGGTCTTCCTTACCGTATAACACCTAAAACACGGAAACACGGAAAATTCCGTGTTTGGCGGGGAAGCGTTTTTTCATAAAACACGGAAAATTCCGTGTTTGGCGGGGAAAGAGTTAAAGACCAGACGTGCTGCTGCATTCTGGATCATTTGGAGAGGCCTAATAGCACATGCAGGAAGGCCTGCAATGAGAGCGTTACAGTAGTCCAGTCTAGTTATGACAAGGGACTGAACGAGCAGTTGTGTGGCATGTACAGAGAGGAAAGGTCTTATCTTCCTGATATTGTAGAGTGTAAATCTACATGATCTTGCAGTCTTTGAAATGTGGTCTGTGAAATTTAGCTCATCATCAATGGTTACCCCTAGATTTCTGACCGTTTTGGAAGGTGAAACTGTAGTTGGACTCAGCTGCACGGTGATGTTGTGTTCAACAGCAGGGTTGGCTGGAAAGACAAGGAGTTTGGTCTTGGCTGGGTTGAGTTGAAGGTGGTGTTCCTTCATCCAGGCTGAGATGTCTGCCAGACAGGCAGTGATTCGAGCGGTCACTGTGGTGTCGTTGGGCTGGAAAGACAAGTGGAGTTGCATGTCATCAGCGTAGCAGTGGTAAGAGAAACCATGTGACTGGATGATGGGTCCCAGTGATGTTGTGTATCTGGAGAAGAGAAGTGGCCCAAGCACTGATCCCTGAGGTACCCCAGTAAGTAACTTATGTGGCTTGGATACCTCCCCTCTCCAGGCTACCTCAAAGGACCTTTATGAGAGATAGGAGTTGAACCAGTCAAGCACAGTTCCAGTGATGCCCAGTTTAGAGAGGGTGGAGAGTAGGATCTGATGTTTGCCTGTGTCAAAGGCAGCAGAAAGGTCCAGCAGAATCAGAACGGATGATCTGGATTCAGCTTTCGCCTGTCTCAGCGACTCAGTGACAGACAGCAGGGCAGTCTCAGTGGAGTGTCCACTTTTGAAGCCTGACTGATTGTCATCCAGCAGCTTGTTCTGTGAGAGATAGGCGGAGATCTGATTGAAAACTGCCCTTTCAAGTGTTTTAGCCATGAATGGGATGAGAGAGACTGGTCTGTAGTGTTCTATCTGTGTGGGATTAAGTGCAGGTTTTTTCAGCAGTGGGGTTACTCGAGCCTGCTTAAATGTAGTGGGAAAAGTGCCTGCAAGAAGGGATGTGTTAATTATGTGTTGTTTACTGCAACAGTACAACATTCGACTGATGCTAGAGAAGCCCCTAATTATATGTCATATTCACAATCCTAACAGCCCTTTGCAAAAGCAAATTATTATAATTTTTTTTAACTCTCTCTGTGTTATATAGATTTCCCAGATTTAATCAGAATGTATTTCCTCGTGGTTTTCCCTGATTGCTTCATTAATCCAGATTGCTAACCATATGGATTGCCTTTAAAGATTAATGCTGGCATGTCTTTGTGCTTATCAGTGTTTCCTACAGAATTCAGTTCTTGCATATTATTTTAATTATATAGTTTTTTTATATAGTTATATAGTTTTTTATATAGTTATGATATTTATATTAGTAACATTTTAATTATACATATATTTAAAAACAAAAAATGCATTGCAGATGTTAATATGAACAACCCAAGAATTTATCAGACTGTGCACTTTGCAATGGGTCCCACTATACAATACTGAATAATAATAATAATAATAATAATCATTACACATTAAGAAATTACAGAAATATATAACAATTGTAGGTCTTTTGTAATAACTAATAATAACTTGATTATTATTATTATTATTATTATTATACAAGTAATATTACTAATAATTTCTTAACTTGTACATGGCATTGCCGTGGGATTTGATTCAAATTTGCAGGAACTTTCTGTGTAAAGTCACATTTACAATAGCCTTTGAAGGAGTGCATGTTAATTTCAAAAATGTAAAAAATGTTGTCATCTCCAATTCTCTCCACAAAAACCTGGTGTCATAGGGATGTTTTCGATTTGTATAGTAACTTGTAGTGGCCAATTAAAATTAATTTAGAGCTCTGTAAATGAAACACGCTCAGCACACGTTACCAAACCGAATCAAACGCAACACACCAGTTATTCTGTGCACAAGATGAAATTTGTGTAAACTGCCACGTGTGCACTCAGAACAGATCAGTTGTGCTGTATGATGCCATCAGCATGAGAGGTTAAGGCAGTTGTTCTCAATTTTTTCGAGACACACCCCGTTTGAACCAAGAAAACCTTACATCAACGCTTTGGGCTGTCAAGAGCTGCGCAAGCAGGATGCGCTGCAGTGCCAAGAAAACATTTAAACACGGCAGGAGAAAAGGAAAGGAAAATAAATAGCCAGTAACCATTACAAAACAATGGAGTAGAACAAGAATATCAGTTAAACTGTGTTTTATATGGTTTTTATACATGTTCAGACAATTGTTTTCACCTTTGCAGAGAAACAGATTAAAGAGATCTGCAGTTCACTGGGATGATGATTTGGTTTTGATGTGCATTGTGCAATGACTGACATCACATGAGCTGGTAGAGTTACAGATGTTTATTACTTAGCTCTCTAGAACACTTGATTCTGATTGGTCAATGGCACCATCTAGCGGTCTGAAATTTCTCAGTAGCAACTGCACATCCACATGTCAGACCTCTTATCCGAGTATTGTGCCTACTTGCTAACTCTAAACACCTTGATGAATGTAAGAATAAATGTTTTAAGTGTAAGTGTTAATGAGAAGAGTGTGATCAAATGGATTACTAACCTTTTCAGTGCAAAGTTAAATCCTGTATTTCAACTCCTGTTATGACCATGTAAACCTGGCTTGGGTTCCTCCTACAATGTAAACCTTTGGGATTTTATCCAAAATGATAATTCTCTCACCATTTACTCACCCTTGTGGCATTGCAAACTTGAATGATGCGTGTACAGCGCTGTGCAAAAAAAACAAAAAAACCCCAAAAGGATCAGATTATGATTGTGACAATTAGATCGTAGATTTCTAAATTTATTAGTTACATTTTTGTCTGTTTCTCACCCAAAACCGATCGTGTTGCTCAAAGACATGGATTAAACCACTCAAGTTGAATTGATTAACTTCATATTTTAGGTCTTTTTGGAGCTTAAAAGTGTTTGACCTTATTTAATTGCATTGTACGATAAAAAGAAACTCATATCTCCATCAGATATATTGTATGTGTTCTGCAGTTTTGTTCAGAAGAAAGTCATACTTTGAGAAGGCATAAAGATGAGTAAATGCTGAGAGATTTTTCATTTTTGGGTGAACTATTCATTTTTGTACATTTTACATAAAAAAGTAATAGCACACTTCTCTTTACATTAGGCATTATAGCATTAGCCTACTGTAAACAGATTTTTTACAAACTTAGGGATGAATTATTGTTTGCTGCAATTAACAGTATGCCACAGCTGCTGTAAATAGAGCTTACCTTATTGGACCTGCAACATTCCTATAGTGAAGAAATGTAATATCAATCTGCTCATGTAAGGTCATTGAGGTGAATCTGTGAGAGGTCTGGGTGGACACAGATCAGCTCAGCTGTAGTTTACACAGGCTTTGTTTTGCCTCTGTTTGTGATGGTGAGTGAGCTGTTGTAGTCAGCCAGATTAGAACTGAATTTATTTATCTAGGGTGGAGAGGCTTTATGTAACTCCAGTAAATTCAGCAAAGAAAAAGACATCAATTTAGTTTCTTAAAGCTGAAGTGTTAAATTGTATTCAATTTAATGTCAGATTAATATGAATAGACAACTAGAAGTAAGCCATTTGTTGGTTGATTTCCACAAAAACCATGTGACACTGTGGCCAAACAAAACATTGCTCTGTTTGTTTGAGAAATTCCAACCAGTCCAAACAGCAACAAGGTTTGGGGAGGGACTGTCTGTTTTATTTTTATTTATTTATTTATTTATTTTTTTCCCTGACCAATGGAAGATTGGGGAATGTTCCAGAAACCTGTTTGAAGACAATCATTATTTTTGCAATTCCTCATTTCAGCTTAAAATATTTACAATTGGTTTCCCATTTTGGTTACATCCTTGAACAGAAACCTTCTCCTCTGTTCCTTTACATTAGTCCTTTGCACTCTTTCTTTCTCTCTCCCACTACTACAGTGGACATAAAGGTAAAGTGAAAGAGAGAGAGAAAATGTAAGATGGAGAAAGGACAGAGTTACTGGCTTTGAGGAGGAGGAGCAGATCTGTGATGCAGAGGCCACACCCCCTGTGTAGCTCTCCTTTGATGAGTTCAGTGGCACGACTAATACAACACTGAATACACTGCTGCTGCAACGGTTACCTCACGAGAGAGAGAGAGAGAGAGAGAGAGAGAGAGACAGTAAGAGGAAGAAAGACAGAACAAGTTAATGAGAAGAAGACATGAGTTAAACAGGGACTAGCGTTTGACTGGTCCCAGACAGCAGGAATGTTGTCTTGCTGCTGACTCACAGACGAGAGGGGACGAGAGCAGAGGACAAACACGCCTGTGTCATTGTCTCTTGTCTTCCAAGTGCCAGCAGTGAATCGGGACTAACGGAGTGTGTGAGTGATCTGTCCGGTGTTTCTGGCTGAGGACTGAGCTCTGCTCTATTGGATTAGTGTGTCTTCTGTGGAGCAGCGTGTAGCACAGCTATGGGGAACCAGGAAACCCGGGTGGAGGAGCCGGACACAGGTCTATTTGTCATATCAACATGCCGTGGTTCTGTTTAATCATGGATGTGTGTGTGTGTGGTGTGTGTGTGTGTGTGTGTGTGTGTGTGTGTGTGTGTGTGTGTGTGTGTGTGTGTGTGTGTGTGTGTGTGTTTGTTTTTGTGGTCTTACCAGTCACTGTCACCCTCCAGCGATCTTCTCTCTTTTCTTTTGAAGGAATTGTTCATCTGAAATTTAAAATTCTGTCATTATTTACCCACCCTCATATTGTTCCATACCCACGTGGCTTTCAGTCTTCCATGTAGGACAGGAGGTGGCATAAGGAAGAATGTTAGCCTGTCACCATTCGCTTTCATTGCATCTTTTTCATTACAATGAAAGTAAATGGTGGCAGACTGTCAGTACCTTACATTGTCTTAACATCATCTTTTGTGTTCCACAGAATAAATAAAGTCAAATGGGATTTAAATTTTATGAGGGTGAACATACGACAAACACATTTTCACATTGGGGTGAACTAACTCTTATTACCCTCTGTTGATTCATTATTTTTTGCTCTAGTTTTCTTCCTCTTTCCCTCTGTTTCTCCATGTCATTGGCTCTGTTTTGCTGTTACACTAAGAGTTGTGGCCGATATCATTGTGCAGCTGTAGTAGTGTGTTGTATGATAAATGGAGCTCTTATCCGGACTTGTCCACATCCCATTACTCTTCATCACTGCTGTGTGTACATGCTGTCAAGTATGAGTCCTAAACTGAGTGAGAACTATTGAGCACACACTCTGACCCAACATGCTAAGACACACATTATTATCACTGGTGTTACCATGGTACACTAAAATTTCAGTAGCCAGTACCAATACCAAGGAATTTTCATGTTTCTCAATACCAAAATCAATACCTCAGCAAAAATGTGCAAATATGATAATGTACTTGTAACGTAGTTCAATGGAAAGGAGGAGGTAATAACCAGCTTGTCAATATAAATTATATTTTAATGTTAAACTTAAACAAAAGACACACACGACGGACATGCCCATAAACGATCTCTCTCTCTCGCACAATCCTCCGTAGTCAGCCTTTATCCCTCTCGGAGGCTTGATTAGCCTGATAAGGGACCGGGTGTGTAGAATCACGACCCGGCCCCGCCCTCCGCCCTGCCACAGTGCTGTTGAACACACTTCTTTAGCCTATTTAAAGTTAAACTTCGATAGATAAATAATAAATTAAAAGATATGCATGTTTCTTTCAATTAGGTATGTATTAAGTGTTTTATGTAGGGCCCTACTGAAATTGGTTTCATTTTTCCCCAAATTCCCAAATATTATTATTTTTTTTTGCTCCCAGAATTCCATGTTTTAAAGTTTAATTTAATTTCATCGTCAAAATAGTGTCTAATCAAATTAATTGAACAATTATTTTTCAACATATTCATTTTTAACCAACTATTATTCAGTAAAAAGCACTCTTGCTTGTATTATATTTTTTAATTATTATTATTATTTATTAATAATTATTTACTGTATAATTATTAATATTACTACATTGAAAATTACATTTTATTATACAGTTGTAATATATTTCTGTTGCAATTTCTTCAATTTCGGGAACCTACAAAGTTTTTATTTTGAATCGTACTTTTATTTTGATGTGAGCCTTTCACGGAAGCTTCACTTTTACTTCTGACAGATAAATAAAATTTGCTACATGGCCCAGTGTGATCGATAAAGTGCAAATTCTGTGATTTAATTAAATATTTACAGTGGCTTAGTGCTTTGATTTGTCATCTCATATAATGCGAATATCTGTGGAGTTTCCAATGTATGGGTGGTCGGCTTCACATTTTTTAAAATCACGCAGCTTGAATTCAGACAAAGATTGCAGCCTTTTGCAGTTTAAATGTCACATATCATGATTTTAATTTTATTAATTGTGAATTTCAGTTTAGAAGGAGTCATAGATTGAAAGCAGTTATGTATCATTCAGACAGCTTGCTGGTACCGAATTAAGTCGGTGCTCGGTACTACTGGTACTTCAAAAACACTGGAATCATGACATCTTTTTATTTTAGTACTGACTTGGTACCGAAGTACTGGTACTTTTGACAACACTAATTATCACTATTGCTTATTCTTTTAAGAAAATATTAAGGCATAGTTCATCCAAAAATGAAAATAACTTTAATAATTCTGCAAATAGTTTGGTTTGTTGAGAAAGATGTGTGCTATTACTTGTGTGTTTCTAAGTGATTAGAAATAGAATTTTCACCTGGCGGATGAAAAGGGCTGAAAAAGATTAAATAGACTTGAATTGAAATAGGGATCCAAGCCTATTTCTAATAATTTCTAGGAACTAGAATGTCACTTGGTGAAGAGAAGTTGCATCACTTTGCCAAGCAAAAACCTGCATCTTATTCACTAAGCACCCGCAATCTTGTTAAAGCAGGTGCAAGCAGCCCTGAAATTGCACTGCGTATCGAGTCTTTAAATTAAGTCATTGTCATTCTTTTCTGTGCAAACACACCTCCTTTCTATGTAAATTAGGCTTTTTATTGATTGAGCTTTGTTCATAAAAAATGCCTGTAAAGATCTCCTCCAAGGGATGACACTTGACGCAGTGGCTCAAAGGTGAGTGTCTTTATTACTAACAATAACAATCACAATAACAACGTGCAAGGAGCACTCTTTAAACAGCCAGCTTAATGACACAGCATAGTAACTCTCATGTCACTCTCTTCCCCCATGGAGGCCCTCTGGCTGACTTTTATGCCGCTCTCCCCGTGCTCACTGAAATTAGAGACAGGTGTTAGACATAATTTAGCTCAGGTGCAAGCGCCCTTACCGCTTTTCTCTCCCGGACGGGCGCTTGACCACGCCCCCGCTGCCACAATGCCCATCACAATTTACAACAAACTATAGCTGACAAATGAAAGTAAGTGGTAAAATTTGATTTAAAAGAGATTTTTGTGTATATTTTCAATCGATTACATGAGAAGTATCAAATAATAATCAAATGCTGGAGAAGAGCATTATAACTTGGCATATATCCAGATGCACGGTGTAGTCATGTGCACTTTCTGCATGTTTAAGAGATGAATCGGGTGTCTGGATCACAGTGATGATGGTGTACAGTCCTGGCGGGGTGTGTCAGAACATGGTGGTCTGCTGCATCCTCTGCTAAATATAGCGTTCAGCATCTGCCCCCAAGATCAGAATTGTGCGTACAAATTGCACTCAGCAGCGATTTTGTGGGTGCGTTTGTGCTGTTTCCTGATCTGCATAATTCCTTAGTGAACCAGGCCCATGCAAAAAAAAAAAAAGAAAATGAATTTTTTTTTGTGAATTCCTCCAACAGTGTCTAGTTACATAGTTATAAGTGTTTGAACTTCAAATGTGCTGAGGAATGCAAAATTAAATGAGTCTTTCTCACACTGGGGCAGAAGGAGAGAGAGAGAGTGTCTGAATTTGTTTGTTACATAGTCACAATCCACCCTAGAGGATAAACTCTTTACATTTTACATCAGGCACCCACACTCTATTCTGTTCTATCCTACTCCTATTCCAATTCCAATCCAACAAATATCTGGTGAATCTTGTTGAAAATTTTAGTAGTGACTTACTTGTCAAAGCAATTTCTACTTATGCTTCAGTTTTTTGTGTCTAGTGGAGTATAATAACTTTGCACAAGGAGTTTAGTGTTAAACTAGGTTGAGAGGCTTCTTGGCCTAGTAGGCCTCTGCTGGAGTAGGGCCTGGATATCGGCATTTTTTTGACAACATTCAACTACAAAAATCACCTTTTGTACATCTTGGTAAGATCATGCCTCCTAAGCAAACGAAAGTCGCAGTGTGTGAGGAAGAGTCTGTTGTTACCATGAGTGTACTCTCCCAAATGCTGGAGCAGCAGAGAGAGTTTTATAAAGACATGCTAATTCAGCAACAAGATAACTTTAAATGTTTCATACAAGTGATTATGGAGGGAACAAATAAGAGATTGGATGGTGTTATACGCGATGTACAAGAGTTGAAGACAAGTCTGGAATTCACACAACAAATGATGGAGGAGATGAAATCAGGATACAAAGAAACTGAAGCCAAAATAAAATCTTCTGTAAACGACATAATGAATTTAAAACGCGACATTGAGGAAATGTTCACTAAGTTCGACTACATTGAAAATCAACATAAAAGGAAAAATCTAGTCATTGATGGCATAATAGACGATAAGGAAGAGAGTTGGAGTGGTTTGGAGCAGAAGGTCCAACACATGTTCTCCAATAATCTTGGACTGGATGGGAAGATTGAAATCGAGCGTGTCCAGAGGATGGGTCAGTATCAGGAGGGTGGAAGGCCCAGGAGACTTATAGTGAATCTGCTGCATCTCAAAGATAAACAACGCATTCTTTCCTCCGCTAAAAAGCTCAAGGGGACTAACATTTACATTAATGAAGATTTTTCTGGGGCTGTGCTTCAAAGAAGAAAGGAACTGTGGCCTAAGCTCAAAGCTGCTAGAGCCCAAGGTGAAAAAGCAATATTAAGGTATGATAAATTGGTAATTTTGCCGAGAGAGGAAAGGATTCAGGACTGAGATACATTTTAGGGTCAAGTACTATGTTTCTGATGTGTTTGTGATTGCATTCCTTATATCACACTAATGTGTACAACTACAACTAGTAAAGGTTTGGTTTTGGCACATTTAAATATTGTAGTATAAGGAATAAAATTCAAGATATTATTAATTTAGTGCACAAGTATTCAATTAATATATTAGCTCTATCTGAGACACATCTCGAAAGCTCTATTCAAAACTCTGAATTACCAGTTAAAGGTTTTAATGTTTTTAGAAAGGATAGAAATAAATTTGGTGGTGGTGTGGCCATCTTTGTGCAAAGCAACATTCCTTGTAAGTTAAAACACAATTTAATATATGATGACATTGAAGCTATATGGGTAGAAGTCCATGTACCTTATATGAAACCAGTACTTGTGGGATGCTGTTATAGACCTCCTGATGCACACGTGGACTATCTGACATGCTTAGGTGAAATGCTTGATAATGTCTCTGATGTCAATTCTGAACTATATTTATTTGGAGATATGAATATTGATTGGAATGATGACAGATGCTCAAAGAAAAAGAAATTACTTTCCTATATAAGTGTCTGCAATTTACATCAAATTGTCAATGTGCCAACAAGAATCGTTACCAACAAGGTGGGCATTACAACAGCAACATGTATTGACCACATTTACACTAATGTACCAGAACTGTGTACTGATGTTGTGTCAATACCAGTTGGGTTTAGTGACCATAATCTTATTGCTGTTAATAAGAAAGCGAAAGTTCCTAAAGCCAAAGCTAATTTTGGTACTTATAAAAGGTCTTATAAAGTATCAGCTATTGAAAAGATTGTGGGAGAAGTAAAACATGTTGATTGGAAAGATGTGTACTGTGGCCACTACCCAGGAGTTTCTTTGGATGTTTTCATGAGTATGCTTTTGTGCATTGTTGATAAATGTGCACCGATGAAAAATAGGGTAATAAAATCAAATGGTGCAAGGTGGATTGATTCAACATTGAAAAATATGATGAAACAAAGAGATGAAGCTAAACAAGTGGCTGTGAAAACGAGATTATTGGAGGACAGATTAAAGTACTGTAAATTAAGGAATCAAGTTACTAAAATAAATAAAAGGAAAAAGAAAGAGTATTACAAAAATAGAATAAACAGTGTTAAGTATGATGGCAAAAAGCTTTGGCACGTCCTAAATGAAATTATGGGAAGAAATAGAAATGCATCGCCTTCTTTTGTAGAGTCTGATGGAGGTTTTATAACAGAATCTAAAGACATTGCAGATTATTTTAATAATTATTTTTATAAATAAAGTAAATAATTTAAGAAAAGGTTTTAGAACACAAGATTTTGATTACTGTGAACTGATCAAAAATGAAATCATGGCTGATAAAATGTGTAACTTTCATTTTAGTCGCGTGCAAACTGCAGAAGTGATGGCCCTGTTAAAGTCTCTTCCAACACATGGTAGTCCAGGCACAGACAACTTGGACAGCCTAGTATTGAATAAAACAGCTGAATATATTGCTGCTCCGTTGTGTTATATATTTAATCAGTGTATAGCGAGTGGGATTTATCCATCTTTGTGGAAGGAAGGGAAACTTATTCCATTGATAAAAAACAGTCGATTATCTTATAACGGGCATAACTGTAGACCTATAAGTATTCTGCCTGCACTCAGTAAAGTTATGGAAAAGATTATTCATACACAAATTCGTAATTACTTTCAGAACAATAATTTGATGACTATGTTTCAGCATGCATAGAAAGGCACATTCTACCTGTACAGCTCTTACACAAATGACCGATGGATGGCTTAGAAGTATGGATAAAGAATTAGTTGGTGTGGTCATGTTGGACTTCAGCGCTGCTTTTGATGTAATAGACCATTCTATTTTAATTGAGAAATTAAAGATCTACGGATTTTCTCCTTCTGCTATTTTACTAATGAATAGTTATCTTTCACAAAGAACACAGCGGGTTTTTTATAATGGTTCTTTATCTAATTATAAAGGTTTAGTTTGTGGTTTACCACAAGGAAGTTGTTTGGGTCCTCTTTTGTTTTCAGTTTTTATTAATGATTTGCCCTTAGCTGTCAAAAAAGCATCAATGACAATGTTTGCAGATGACTCAACTGTTTACTATGCTTCAAACTCATGTGACAAACTTAATCATGTTCTGTCTGGAGAGTTGGATTTGGTGTATAAGTGGGTTAGTGGAAACAAATTAGTCTTAAATATATCCAAATCTAAAAGTATGATCATTGGATCAAAACAAAAATTGATGCTTGGATCAGAATTAAAGTTACATATAGCCGGGCAAAGAATGCAACGAGTAGAAAAGGCTAAACTGTTGGGTATGGTTATTGATAGTAGTCTTTCTTGGACAGAACACATAAAAACTATTGTTAACAGAATAGGATGTGGCATTGCATTAACTAAAAAATGTTGTCATTATGTGAATCAGGAAACTTTAAAAATAGTAACAGAGTCATTAATATTATGTCACTTGTCATACTGCACTGAGGTGTGGTCTTCTGGAACTAAAAAGGACTTGTCAAAAATTCAGGTTGCACAAAATAAAGCAGCAAGACTGGTTCTGGGCTGCTCAATTAAAACAAGTAGAGATCAGATGTATTCTACTCTTTCATGGCTCACTTTAAACCAAAGAATAACAGTTACTTTAAGCAGTATGATATATAACACATTGACAATGAAAATGCCTATTTCTCTGTTTAATCAAATAGTGTATTGTAATTCTGTGCATAATTATAATACCAGAAAGGCAAATAATGGTCATATAATGACCCCTATCCAAAAACTAATTTTATGAAGAATACCGTTCTGTATAGAGCAATAGTCATCTGGAATAACATTCCCATTGAAGTTCGTCAGCTTTGTAATAAGCTGGCATTTAAAAGAAGTCTAAGGTGTTATGTGTCGATGTAGGTATTTATATGTTATGATTAAGGTAATTGTAAATAATATGGTATTTATATTTAGTCTTATGAATCGAAACTAGATTGTATGTAGGTATGAGTGTGTGTTTGTGTATTTATGTACATATATAAAATGTATATATTGTTTACTGTGATGATTGAAATGTGTTGTTGTTGTTGTAATGTAATTTTTTAGAATGGAACCCGGGAAGACTAGCTGATGGCACAGACTTTCAGCTAATGGGATCCTAAAAATAAACAAATGAACAAAAATAAACATTTCTATTTCAAATTGTGCTTCATTTCAGCCAACTTTAACTTCAGTGATGCAAAGCAACATTTAAGCCTGTTTTATTTCACTGTCCTCCTGCACATCCTTTCCCTCACTCTCGTGAGTCTCCTTTTCTCCATATCTCTTAATACAGGGGTTCTCAACCTTTTGCAAGCTGGGCCCCCCCCAAAGCTGGTTCATTGCAGTTGGGGCCCCAGTGCCCCCCGCCCGGCCCATGCTTTATTGTTGTTATTATTATTATTATTATTATAATAATTGGCAGTAGCACCAGACTTCTAATGTGAGCTTGCAGGCATTATTATTATTATTATGAGTAGTAGTAGTAGGCCTATCATCATTACTAGGCTATTGCTATATAATTATATGAGGTTACATGCTTTATTGTTGTTGTTGTTGTTATTATTATTATTATTATCATCATCATCAGTAGGCCTATTATCATTACTAGGCTATTGCTATAATTGGGAATTGGCACCAGACCTCTGATATTAATTTATGCTTTATTATTGTTATTATTACTAGGCCTAATAGTAGGCATCATCTGCATTTTTTACAGAAGCTTGCTGGTAGGTGATGTTAATGTGAGACCTGAGCCTGCTTTGCCTTGCAAAGATCCTCAATTCTTGGCTCAATTTTTGATAAACATAGCCTCAAATCATCCTCGATTTGTGCACGATTGCGGTATTTCGTTTTGAGTGCAGTTATTTTTGAGAATCCTGCCTCACACAAATATGTCGACGCGAAAGGAAGGAGAATCTTCAAGGCGACGTCACAGAGTTCAGGGTATTCCTGCATCAATGCTGCCCAGAATGACAAAAGAGGGCAGGAGCTAAAGAGTTCCTTCAGTCTACTGTCACTCTTCAGCTCAATAAGCTGTTCCTGCATATCAATTGATAGCTCATTTGCTGTGCACACAAACGGATCTCGAACCCACGCCCCGTCATTGCCTGCGCACCATCCGTGCATAGGCCAACGCATCGGTCCCAAGCCAAACCATTTTCATGGATAAAAATATCAAGGACATTGAAAATGGCTTCTCCTGTAGTGTGTGACTGAAGAGGCCGGCAAAACAGGACATCCTCCTCAATCGCCTTGTCCCACAGATACCTGACATAGGTGAGGAGCTGTGCCTGCCCAGCAATATCAGTGGATTCGTCCAGCTGCAGCGCGTAGTAAGGACTCTTTTTTACGAACTCTATCAGTTGTTCTCTGATATCATTGGACATGTCTACAATTCTCCTAGCGACTGTGTCATTGGACAGTGGTACTGCACCGAGTTTGGCTGCTGCACTATCGCCTATCATTATTCTGCACATGTCTTGCGCTGTCGGCAAAATGAGAGTCTCGGCGATTGTTTGCGGTTTACCCAGTTTACCGATCCTTTTGGCCACTACATACGATGCCTCCAAACACTGTTTAGACACGGTGCTGTACACTGAAATGGTTGCCTGTTGCTGATGGAGGTCATCAAGCTTTCTTTTAAAATATTCAGCTGGTTTATTTTTAATGCCAGCATGCTTTGTTTCGAGGTGCCTTTTTAATTTGCAGGCCTTCATACTGTCGTTTGCCAGCACCTCGGCACACACGACACACTGAGGTCTCAGATCAGCCATGACTGTAAACCCAAATTGCAGGTATGCTTCATCGTACCTTCGAAGCTTTTTTGCAGCTGGTGGTGCGTCGGTTGGCTTGTTGGTCCTCACAAGAAATTTCTCCATTTTGATGTGTTTTCAATAAAGTTTAGGCAATATGTAACTGTGTGTGTGGTGTATGTTGAGAGACGTATCAGGGGCTAATCAGTCGGGACTTAGGCACAATCTTTAATTAAACGAACAAAATAATTATTTTGCAGACAATTCAGATTTTATTTTAATACTTAGCGATTGTAGTCCTCATCAGTGTGTGTGTGTGTGTGTGTGTGTGTGTGTGTGTGTGTGTGTGTCTTAGTTGTGTGGCTAGTTTTAGCTAAGTGTAGCTACTGCCTAGTAGTTAAAAAAGAAATACTGGCTAGGGCTGAGATTTGATCTAATCTTAAAAAAGAATGTTTGTGGGTTTAGTCTTTAAAAAGAATGTTGGGGTTTTGTAGTAAAGGCCTATGTAAATCGAGATTGAAAAGACTAGGGAGAGCTGGCACAAGCGAACTTGGCAAGAGACTAGACTAGAGTGAATGGAAAGCTATGTTGTGAGTCAATTTAAATGCAGTGATTTATTTTTGTGTGAGAGTGAGTGAACATTTACATTTATACCCCGCTCTGTAAGCCAGGGCAGGAACGGCGGCGGCCATGCGCTTGCACGATTCATTTGCAGCCTGGACGCGGAGGGGTGTGTGTCTCCTCTGACTGCTGCGCGAGGCTACTGAGAGACTTACCGCCTGTGAGTGCTTTTGGACGGGAGAGGGGCTCACGGCAGCACCCGCTGTTTGTTGAGCACAGTAGGCCTAACTGCAGAGTGATTCGTGCTTTTGAGTCTCCAAACACCACAAAAGTCTCCAAAAACACCAGTAAAAGTCGCTGGATTTGTCGCTTTTGACAAAAAAAAAAAAGCCGCCAGGAGGATGATTTGTTTGTGTTATAATCAGTGCTTGAATTGGGGGGAAAAGGTGGCTGCACTCTCTTTGCATTGGCAAATCATGACATTTTTACAGTGAAAAACAAAACTTGGAGATATTGCTGTTACAACAATGTATTGTTATTTATTTAGCATAGCGCATCTCACAGCAATACTCAATCGTGTTTTGAATGATTCAGTGTTGTGAACGAATCGGTTGAGTCAGATTCAATGACCCATGCACAAACATCTGTCTCATTCTTGACGAATCGTTTGAATGAACGACTCAATGACTCGCTTAATGAAACCGCTTATGCTTATCACCTGCATTTGCGATCACTATCGACAAACCAATCGAATTTGTTCAAAACTTTTTTTTTTAAATCAGTCCAAACACATTTGAATTTTTATTCAGGAGTTATGTATATACAAAACTATAACTTTATATGACAGTAGTTTAGTGATAAAAAAATGTGCCCAAAAAGTTTTTTTTTCCAGTTTTTTTTCCCTTCCATCGTAGCCTACTCGCACCCCCCCCCGGGAGAGTGGGGCGCGCCCCACCGGTTGAGAACCACTGTCTTAATATGTCAAGCTGTTTCTGTTCTTGACCTGTTTATGATTGCTAATGAAAGTTAATATTAATTTCAATAGCAAGATTATTGTAATCTTAATTTGTCCTAGGGATTGGATCATGGGCTTCCTATGTTATTGGGAATCATGAGTGTTGTGAAAACAGAGTGTATGTGTATGTGTATGTGTTGTCTAATTTATTTGTATGGCTTGCTGGAATTTAAAGGTTTAGTCTGTGTGTGCGACTGGTGAGTGAAGTGGATGAGGATGTGTGTTGTCTGGCAGAGAGACTGTGGCTGGGGGCCAGTTTACCACTGCAGCAACCTTATCTATGATGAAAAATTCTGCCAATTCACTGTGTGTTTTTGTGTGTGACATTTATATACGTGTTTGAGATGAAACAGTAGGTTCTTAAGCAGAATTCATACACACAGTCCACATTTACAGCAGAGGTTCAGCTTTATCTGCTTTTGCAGCTTGACATTTTTTGGCAAAATTAAAGATTGTTTCAAGTCAAGTCATTTTTATTTTTTATAGTGCTTTTCACAACACATCATGTCAAAGCAGCTTTACAGAAAATCATGCATTAACAGAAAATTAAACTGAAATATCTATGTTTCAGTTTAAAGTCTTTGAGTGATCATTGTGTAGTTTGATTAAATATGGTAAATATAGTTTGATGATGATGTAAATTGTGCATACAAATGAAATAATTAAATAACACTTGTATTTAGAAACCTCAGTGAGCAAGCTGAAGGCAACTGTGACAAGGAACACAAAACTCCATAAGATGTTGGTTAATGGAGAAAAATAACCTTGGGAGAAACCTGACTCACTGTGGGGGCCAGTTCCCCTCTGGCTAACCAGCATGAATATAATGCCAATATTATTATTTATGTGCAGTGCAAGTCATTGTTTAAAATGTGTAAACTATGTAAGTGTTAAGATCAGTATTTAAAAAAAAAAAAAGATTTATGTTTAGTAAAGATGCTGATTACCACACCTGGAGTCACAAGTTCGAATCCAGGGCATGCTGAGTGACTCCAGCCAGGTCTGCTAAGCAACCAAATGGGCCCAGTTGCTAGGGAGGGAAGATTCACATTGGGTAACCTCTTTGTGGTCACTATAATGTGGTTCGCTCTCGGTGGGGTGCGTAGTGGGTTGCGCATGAATGCCGAGGAGAATCGCGTGAAGCCTCCACATGTGCTAAGTCTCCGTGGTAACGCACTAAACAAACCACATGATAAGATGCAGGGATTGATGGACTGAGATTCGTCCTCCACCACCCAGATTGAGGAGAGTCACTATGCCATGGGGGGGGGGAGGGGTAAACAATTTTCCACAAAATTGAATAACATTTATAATTTGTTATAATTTATGCCTTATGTAACCCAATATATGCGCTTTACAGATGTAAATTCATAAATGCATCATATTAACCTCAGCCGTCCTGCCATTTACACATGTGCTTGTAAATCAAGAGTTCTGTTGAGGAGATGATGGGTTTCCTGTCACCGTTTTAGTCGTGATGTCATGCAACTTTTGCCCATGTGTAGTGTTTTCACAAGAATGATCAAAGATTTAGTCACTGAGTTAAAGATTTGATTATTGGCTGAGAGAACAGACTTGCTACTAAATCGCTTGTGATGTGTAATATACAGTAGGTAGATATTAGGCCTAATCTGTAAATTAACAATGCTTATATAACATGAAATCAAAAAACCCAAACAAGACCAACACTGACTGATATACAAAGAACAAAGCTGTATTATCCAGAAATTAGATATGTAACAGGTGTTTTATGAGGATGATATGAAGTAGACTGTTTCAAATATTCATCTTCACCCCGCAGCTGAACAGCTCTGATAATAATTGCCATAGTGATCTTCCTTCTTTTCATATCAAACGCCATTATCATGTTGAATTAATGTTTACATTTTGAAACATTAACTAATTAAATGTATACTTACATTTTGGATATTGAGCAGCTTGTGAATTCCAGACACGTGTATAACTGGGGTTTAACAAAATGTATTATGTCTCATTCGGCACTTCACCTCTAAAGGTGAATTAATGAGAGAAAATGTATTTATTTTTTTTACAGTGGGAAAAAAACTAGCACTCTGTCCCTTTACGAGAGCGCATGCATGTTATACAGTCTACACTGCACGTAGAGAGATGATGATGAGACATGCACGGAGAGACATGGATTTTCAGTCCTGTTGAACGAACTGTTGATTTCTTGTGTTCTAATGTGTGGATTACTAATTTTCACCAACATGTAAAAATGAAAAATGTGGGGATTTCACACACTGTGAACACGGAATCTGTGGGGATACTTATAATGTTGCACAAGACGTTAAATCCCACTAAGAAATTCATTAAGTGGGTTTTTTTCCTGCTATTTACTATATTTTGGTAATCATGTGCGTGCATGCAACTGTGCCTTAGCGCGTCCAGTATATTATGCATTTGCGCATCTTTGCGAGATAAATATACACACACTCGCTCCTCAGTTAGAAGACTTCGTTTGCTCTGTGAAATTTTTGTGCTCTCTTGCTTGTTGTTTGCTTGCACTAATGTTATGAATCCAGCACTGGCCCAATCGGGCAAGTGACAGTTCTAGCAACTGGCCCAAATCTTTCTCACACTGGCCCTGGGCCATCGGGCAGTCCTTATTGTCGAGCCCTGGAGTCATAGATCATGATAGATGTTACTGGTTCCGGCAGACCTAACTAAAGCAGCCTAATTGTGAGTTGATGGATAAATTAGGTGTAAGCCTGGCTAAATAGATGAGTCTTTAGTCTAGACTTAAACTGAGTGAGTGTGTCTATGTCCCGAACAGTGTTAAGGAGACTATTCCATAGTTTAGGAGCCAAGTATGAAAAGGATCCGCCTCCTTTTGTGGATTTTGATATTCTTGGAATTATTAACAAGCCAGAATTTTGTGATCATAATGAGCGTGATGGAATATAGCTTGTCAGAAGGTCACCTAAGTAGTGTGGAGCTAGACCATTCAAAGCTTTATATGTAGTTTAATTTAAGTATAATTTAAAAATGAATATGAAATTTAACAGTTAGCCAAAGTAACAACAATAAAATGGGGCTAATATGTTCATATTTCTTGGTTCTATTCAGCACACTTGCAGCTAAATTTTGAACTAACTGAAGTTTATTTATTGAACTTGCTGGACCAGTAATGCATTACAAAAATCTAGACTTGAGGTCATGAACACATTAATTTGTTTTTCGGCATCAGAAACAGAAAGCATGTGTCGTAATTTCTGAGGTGGAAGAATGCTGCGACAAACATTTAAAAATTTGATTTCAAAGGACAGATTGGTATCAAATATAACACCTAAGTTCTTCGCTGTAGAAGATAATGTAACAGTACATCCATTGAGAGTCAAATTATATTTTAGGGGCTTATTTTTAGAGGTTTTGGGTCCATAAGTAGTACCTCTGTTCTGTTAGAATTGAGTATAAGGAAATTTCTGGCCATCCAATCTTTGATTTCATCGATACGCTCTGCTAATTTTGAGAATTTTGAATTTTCGTTGGGTTTAGAAGAAATATTAAGTTTGGTATCGTCAGCATAACAGTGGAAAATTATTCCACGGTTCCTGATATTATCTCCCAAGGGAATCATATATAAGGAGAAAATCAGAGGCCCTAGAACCCTGTGGCACTCCATACTTTTGTTTGATTTGACAATTCCTCCTTTACACAGACAAAGTGGTAGCGGTCTGATGCTAAACCATGCTAATGCAAGTCCACCAATCCCAACATAATTCTCCAGCCTATTTAAGAGAATGTTGTGATATATCGTGTCGAAGGCAGCACTAAGATATAAAAGTACTAGAAGAGAAATGCAGCCATGATCAGATGATAAGAGCAAGTCATTTTTAACTCTGATAAGTGCAGTCTCTGTACTGTGATGGGGCCTAAATCCTGACTGAAATTGTTCATACACTAGCTTTTCTAGTATTTTCGACATGAATGGGAGATTTGAAATTGGTCTGTAACACCCAATTCTCCAGAATCAAGCTGTGGATTCTTAATACACTGTTTGATAACTGCCATTTTAAAGTTTCTTGGGACATGTCCTAAGGATAGCGAGGAGTTAATAATATTAAGAAGTGGTTCGGAGATTACAGGGAATACATCTTTTAAGAGCTTAGTTGGTATTGGATCTAGCATACCTGTTGTGTCTTTTGATTTTTTGATAGGTCATGAAGAGCTAACAAAACTTATGACAGTGAAGGTTTGAAGCTGCTCGTGAGGAAAATTATAACACTGAGGTGCTGTGACAGTTGATAGCATAATTCCAATTTCATTTATGATTATTTAAATTTTATCAGTAAAGAAATTCATTAAGTCATTACATTTGTGCATTTTGATGCTGATGACATTTCCTTCCACTATCCAGTTGCTGATAATCTCTAACTTATCAAATATCATTGCATCAAAATAAAAGTCTGCACAACAGAGCTTCACAGTATTAATGAAAAAATGAATGAAAAAAAACAAAAATCTGATTACCTGTGGCACAAGGCTGCTATGACTGAATAACAGCATTCTGATAATACACTTGAAATTACTAACAGATAATAATAATAATACAACCTTTTAATATTATATAACTGTTATTAAGGGTATTATTTTTACTTTTTGAATATTACATTTGTATTAAGTAATTATATTTTCTGTATTTAATTTCATGCATCCAATTGAATAGAGTTTTCATTTTTCCTGGACTTTTGAGTTCTTCCTGTTTTTGACAGGTTAGTTATATCAAGCTTCCCATTAATGCTGGAAAGCTTGATTCTTGATTGCTGGGATTTTTTTATAATCCCGTTGCGACTCTCGAGCCAAAATCTCCGAGCTGCACTGGAAGAGTTTATTTAAATGTTAACAGCTGTTTATACTCTAAACACACTGCATAAAATTGAAGCACCAGTAGTGTGTGTTGTGTTTGTGTGTGTGCATGCGTGTGTGTGTGAAGCACATGACAGAGCAGAGCGGCACCTCTTGTTCATTCTGTAGCATGCAGTGCATCTGACTTTATATAATTGAATTAAATTACATCCTTCTGCTTTTTAATTAGCACACTTGGCCATATCCAGAGTTGTTTGTTTGTTTGTTTTAATTGTCTTTCATTTAATCTCAAAACTGTCACATCTCATAATTTTGCTAATGACAGGATACTGTAATATGGTACCATTTGGTAATATGGTACCATGGAAATTATCAACGATACTTCGTTAGTTCTTGTAAACCACGCAACCCTAGTGTGTGAGCATCACTTTAAAATTTGTCACTAACTTCATGTCAGATAGCTCAGTCAGTCATAAGAACCAGTTCACACAAGGACAAGAATCCAAAAGTTCACATTCCTTCATGGGTCTCATTATTAGACCACCCTAATAGAGATTCAGTAAGACTGATAACATTCAGATGTCTCACACTGGTCTTTTCAAGTATTTATATAATTTTTTTGTAGTACTTTCAAGTCAATAAGACTGTAGTTGTGCAAGAATTAAGGCTGTGAATATAAACATATATATTTTTAAAGCTAATAGTTTTCTTAAAAATGTGTCTCCTCATATGGGGCAGTGGTACTAAGTTTGAAATTTTAAATAAAACCAAGCTTTTGAAAGTCAGGTTTGTTTTTAATCAAATTGTTTATTATGTTTCCAGGAGAGTTGGTTTTTGAGATGTTACAGACATTACAGCTGATTGTCTTTAAAGCTGCTTCGGAACCATGTTTATTGAGAAAAGCACAAATAAAAAACTATACAAATACAAATTATTTGACTTGATTTGACTTCTATGTTAAAGTTTTTAGGTTTTTTTTACTTTGGCAACAAAATCTCAATATTCTCTCTTTGCACTGTCAAACAAGCAAGTGATAGCCAGTGCTGAAGCATTTTACCAATCAGAATTTAGCATCATTAATTCTGATTCAAAGTAATGGCCAGCATCATCCAATCACTGCCAACCGTGCTAAAATAAAATTTTGCATGATAAATTCTGATGCACTTAGAAAAGTTGCATAGAATAGTTATAGGATGCTTCCTTTCTCCCTATTTAGTGAATGACTTGACCTATAGTGTGCTGTTTGTCTGCACTGGTCTCAGAACAGTTGAAAATGCACATTATTTAAAGTAGCCCTATATAATAATGCATATCTATTTTAAAAACATAAAAATGTATACCTATTTTTTAAATTATTATAATTATTGTAGATTACTGTAACTAAATCTATTTCAGTTACTCACAAGAAACAAAAGTAATTGTTAATAATATTTATTGACCAACATGTTCACAAATGGGTTGACAAAACAAATCTTTCACAGAGAATCATCTTTGAATGTTTAAATGCACAATACAGTAAAATTAATAAATAAAAATCACATCTGATGTGGCATCCAGTTATTCAAAAAAAAATCCTATTAACAGTGCACAAGCCTTGTTGCTGCATTAAGTCAGAACACACACGTGTAACAGCTAATTCTGTGTTGAATTCAAATGGGCTGCGCAACTGACGCTGTGTTTACCGAAGTATATTAGAGGTCTGCACGGGCCTTAAAATGAAACCCAAGAGCGTGTGGCCCGACCCTACACGGCCCGAAAGATACCATCAAATATTAAGCCCTACCCGAAATCGCTTACTATTTAATTTTTCTCCTCTTGCAATATGCTATATTTTATGTAAGCATATAGGCAACATTCATATCAGCACTGAAACAGTGAACATACACATTTATAACAAGGCACAGAAGTCCCTTAGCATACTAGAGCAGAAGTGGGAAAAAGCATTGCCTTACCATTTATTTGCTTCACTTCACTTGGTGCAGAACATTCTGTAATAATATGAAACAATGCAACAGTCCCCTCTACGCAGCCTGAACTGCACTAAAAACAGTTGTACTTGTCACGACGTAGTTCCCCTTCTGTCACAAGGGGTCCCGTCCAAAAGCGCCATGCACTAGCCCGTGTTACGTTAACTGCGGACACAGGTGCTAGCAGGCTGCTGCGTGCTAGAAGCAGCTGTGTTGGCCGCACGTAACCCTCCCCAACGCCCCCAGAAAAGGAGTCATATACAGACCTTAGGTTCCCAGCACCCCTGACGGGGAACAGGTGCTACATAACCATCATGGGAGCAAGCCCGGCAGCCACTGCCTTTTCTCTCTCTATGTCTCTCGCATAGAGTGTGAAGCGGCTGGTGCTATCGTAACGCTATGAAATGCGTCGGGGAAGGGGGTCTTTCCCGATCCTATTCTTTCAGGGGGAACAGACCCTGCGGAGGCCACATCCTGCCCAGACTAGGGGGAGGTGATATGTGGCTAGTACACCATGTTCATTGTCAAGCCACACGTGGGAGCGGCACAGTGGTAGGTCCTGCCTGATGAGGAAGGAGCTCTACAAACACGGTGACCGGGGGCAGTGGAACAGCCCAAGGGAGATGCGGGTTCGCCGACAGGGGGACCGTACCGTGGACCGTACCATGGAAAATACATCACAGGGAGTTGCCTGAAGAGGGAATTACCCCCCCCCCCACCCCCCCCCTTGTGGGGCCCTACCCCAGTACAGATCGTAGTAGGGCTGGTCACAAATTGCTCGGCAGAATTCACAGGCCAGAAGGCTAGGGAGGAAGTGACACTTAGTGGCTAACCTGGGAGAGAAAGCGCACTGGATCAACTTGGTGAAGGGCGCTGGGTGCAAGCGGAAGCTGTTCCGCATTACTGAGTTCTACCGGCACGGACCAGAGAAAACACAGGACGAGACCGACTCAACCCTGAGATTGTAAAGTCTTGCAAAGGTATTGGGTGTTGCCCAGCCCGCTGCTCTACAGATGTCTGCTAGGGATGTGCTGTTGGCCAGTTCCCACGAGGATGCCACACTTCTTGTCGAGTGTGCTCGAACCCTGAAGGGGGCTGGAGTCTGGAAGGCCAAGGAAATGGCGTTGACGACCCAGCGGGCAGTCTCAGTTTGGAGACGGCGTTCCCTTTCCGCCATCCACCGAAGCAGACAAAGATCTGCTCAGAACATCTAGAGCTCTGCATGCTGTCCAAATAGGTACGCAAAGCACATACCGGACACAGCCTGACAACATGTCTGACTCCTTCCGGGGAAGCTTGCTTGCAGGTTCACGACCTGGTCCCTGAAGGGGGGTTATAGGAACCTTGTGAAAGTGCTTCATGTTGTGAGAATGTGTGGTGTACTGGAAAGGGAAGCTCAGTTTATCTCTCACATTCCCTTCGGCTAAAGCTGAGATATACCAAGGAAGGATGTCAAAAGCTATTATCCCAGAAATCCATGAAATAGCTTTTAATGGACAGAAATCAGCAATATCTTTTTAATGGATTGTAGATGGATTGAATGTGTAATGTTGTGATGTTGAAAATTCTAGCAAAGATTTGGGGCCTTTTCAGACTTTTCACATGAAAGTGAACTATAGCAGAGTAAATGGTGCTACAGCTAACGTTATTGAAGCGATCCCATTTAACTGAAATAGAATAGAAAAAAAATTTGTTTCCAGATATTTCCAAAGAGGAAAAATTAAGAGAGTTATGGATTACAGCAGTAAGAAGAATAGAAGGGGACAAACTTTAATTGAATTCCTCAGCAGCTGTATTTAAAAAGTTAATTGCAACATTGTTGACTAGTTTGTTAGATTATTTTTTTTTTTTATTATTAATGCCAGGATAATTTAACCCAAAGTAGAGTAATATAATATACATTAAATAATGTACGTTAAAAGAGAAACAAGTGTGCTTAATTAACACTGCTTATTTAAAGTTTATATATATATATATATATATATATATATATATATATATATATATATATATATATATATATATATATATATATATATATATATATATCATACAATTTTGTGAAAAGGTTTCATGGCCTTTTATTTGCAGTTATCCCGAGTGTGGAATTAACTAGTGCCTCATGTGCTCAGCTTTTCAGATGACCTACTCATTCAAATATGGCACAACAGTGAGGCTATTTTTTGTTCAGTTTAGAAGTGAAAAGCATCAGCCTGTACCCTGGACTGTTTGTCCAGCAGAAGAAAAAAACACCAACAGGAGTTGTGAGACAGGAGGGGAAAAAAAAGGCAATTTCATGCTCAAAAAAGGATTGAAGAGAGGTCCAACACCCCATCGGTGACTAGGTTCACATTGTCCAAATGTTTTAGAGTTTGTGTAATACTGAACTTAGATGCCAAGTGTTTTGTTAAGGGGAGAAGTGATAGAGAGAACTTTGTGACTGTACTGTGTGAAAATTTGGTGATAGCAACACAGCAATAACAGTGCTGGTCTTTGAAACAACAGCTCTGTTTATTTTCATTGTTTGACTATGTCCAGATCATCAGTCAGTAAGTGTGTAAAAGCAATACCTAATTGTCAGCAGTGTTACGCCCGTTTCACACATACTCCGTTTGCAGTGCGTATGCGGTGCATATTTTTTTTCTGTACCCATGTTAACAGGTTAGAGCTTTTACACTGCACGCGGATGCAGTCCGTTGATCCGTTCCAGATCCGTTCCAGTGCGTATACAGCAGTGCAGCGATGGTTTACGGACCGAGTCTATTTTTGCTGTGCTGCACCGCACTGAATTAAAGTGGCAGCGCATTGTTCACATTAAAATAGACATAGATTGTCAAGAAACTGTAATAATTTCATCATATACGCATAATTACAGTTAATGTGTTCTATAGTTACTAAATTACAGGGTCAAGAAAAACAAAGAAGTATGAATATAGTCCCAAAAGTTGCAAAATGCCATCATTTATGATTTTTTTTACCCTTAAAAAAAAGACAGAGTGAACCCAAATGTGTCTCATTCTTCTCCTAATTAGCAACAGATATAGCGCGATAGCTTTTCTTCAGTCAACAACTCGAACTACATGTAAAACAAAGAATCACAATGATTAAAATCAATTCCTTACACATTTTTGATTTTGTGGCACACAGAAACTGCGGATCAGTAGCGCACTGCAAACGCAGCATATGTTAAAGCACTATAGCGCGTGCTGCTCCTGTACCGCATATGCACTGCACACGGAGTATGTGTGAAACGGGCGTAAGGCATCAATTTGGCCAGCGCTGTTCAGATTGTATTAGTTTTGATTGGTTAGATTTATATACAATAAGTTATACTTTAAATGCAAATGTTTAATAGTATTATTTTTCTTAACAAATCAATGCATTTTTAAATAAATTGTGGTTAATTTAGAGTATAATTTCATTTAATAATTTAATTAGAATTGTTTTAACACCAATTATGAAAAGAGCCGGAATGCACATTGCTAATCTGAAAAGAGATAGTGTAGCGAAACATCTCGCAACGGCATATCCAGTGCTCTGGATGCCACCGGAGAAACCATCAGGCTCTGTTTAACAGCCTTGAGGAGGCAAGTGCTGCAGTCTGAGGAGGAGAAGTTGAAGCAGCTGAAAATAAAGATAAACATTGCATACTTCATTGTGAAAGAAGAAGAACCTTTCATCAAATTTGGGCCGCTTATCAGACTCCACCACAAAAACTGAGTTTACATGAATCCCACATACGCCAATGTGTGGAGATGATCGGTCAAATTGCTGACATTATGAGAGATTGCTGGCTGACCTCTAAGTATGCCAGACGGTCAACATACAAAAGCAGCTGGACAACTGATATCCTTTGATTTTAGTATGCATGGGTTCAATGTGTGATTTGGGAGGTATGTGCTGTTCCACAGATGTGTGTCCCTTAGTACACACACTCATACACGCCGTATAAATATGTATGTAATAAATTGTTTGTTAATAAACTCTGTATTTCATTTTCACTGTGCTCCCAAATTTCTTTGTGTGCCCCTACATTTTTTCATTTAGGAGCGCATGTACTCCTTGGGAAAAAAGTTAGCGTAGAGCCCTGCCTAGTCAGCATTAATGCTCTGAGAGCATTTGATTGTGTTTCTGTGTCTTTCTTTATGATTCTTTCTTTTCTGTTGCTGATATGGGAGTTGCGGTCAGTGTAATAAACACATTCAGTTGTGAATAATGTACAGCTGTCAGCCAAGGTGTGCCATGTTTGAATTACTACTCTGTCCTGTTTGTCAATGGGTGTTATGTTTCAGCACATACACAAATTAAGTTTATGTGTGCTGCCAGATCATTCAAAGTTAAACAATATTAATCATTATGATTGCAAACATAACACAATGTCACTAAAATCCAAGCAAAGAAACATAAAACACTTTGTGTGGGTGCCGGTCTATAGATAGATAAACATCCCTTTGCACCTATTTGTCTAAGATAGAAATCATTAGTGTCCTTTTATGAAACATTACAGTGGTGTTGTTATAAATAGGGATGGACATTTTGGTCATTTTGTCTACTCGAAGTTTGCCATGCACATATATGTGATACGTCTTTGGCTGCTGCACTGCATGTCGTTGTTCCAGTGTCTGGCCTATTCATTATTAAAGGCTGTTATAACATAGTCTGTTACAATAAGTACAAAAGATGGCATTATCAAAATATAATACATAATATTTGGTCATCATGACAAAGCTTAGTGTTATGTTCTTTGGTGTCTTTTGTTGTTGTGCTCTTATGTTGAAGTTCAGTTTAGCCCCTGTTTCCTGGTTCTTTTTTCCTGTTTGGTTTCTGTCATGTTCATTGGTGTCTTTTGTCTTTGTGCTTTTATGTTGAAGTTTAGTTTAGCCCCTGTTTCCTGTTTGGTTTTTGTAGTCCTTTGTAGTTTGTTATTATGATTGGTGTTCCCTTGATTATTTCTCCTTCCCTGATTATTTCTTCCAGGTGTCCCTCATTCTCTTGTTTGTTCCTTGATTTATTTAAACCCTGGTTCTTTGTTCAGTCTTTGTCGATCGTTGTTGATGTTTCTTGTCGTGCTCAAGGTTACCGTTTATGTTTCTACCCTGCCCTTCGTGGATGCCTTCCCCAACCTGTGTAACCCCTGTATGTTCTTCCGAGTTTTAGTTTCGTTTTCCCATTGTGGACCTTTTGTTTTGTTCCAGTGTGTGTGTTCCCTCTACTTTCTTCAATAAATCTCATTTGGATTCAAACCCCCCACGTCTGCCTTCTCCTGAGTCATTACAGAACGATCGACCACTATGGATCCAGCGGTTATTCGGGCAAGCTGTCGTTTGCTGAACCTGAGGCAGGAGGCCACGAGGACCATGTCTGTGATTTTCTGGACCTAGCTTCCCTGACTCCTCCCTGGTGGTGTTCTTCCGGGCTGGCCTGACCAGTTCGCTCAGGGAGCGGTTGCCACCGGCGACGTGCGGCTGGACGCTCCGCGATTTCGTGGAGGAGACGCTGCTGGCATGCGGCTCACCGTTTACTGTGGGTGTGGTTGAGTAGGATCCTGCCTCTCCTCCCACAGTGGTGACCCTCCAGTCGTCCATGGATGTTCCTGTTCCGCCTGCTCCACCTGCCAGCAAGCCAACCCCCACGCCAGCCGTGACCAACGAGCCAGCGCTGCCAACTTCGTCCGCCCGGAGGAGGAGGAGAAGAAAGGCTTCCGCTCCCCAGCCCACGCCTGCCCCGGTCTGCGAGCCAGCGCCTGTAGCCTCGACCGTCCCTGAGCCAGCGCCAGTAGCCGTGACCGCCCGAGAGCCAGCGCCAGTAGCTGTGACCGCCCGAGAGCCAGCGCCAGTAGCCAGGACCGTCCAAAAGCCAGCGCCAGTGGTCGTGCCCGTCCTAGAGCCAGCGCCTCTCAAGTCTCCCGAGCCTCCCAGGGCTCTGCCCCTCGAGTCTTCCAGGGCTCCGCCTCTCGAGCCTTTCAAGGCTCCCCCTCTCAAGCCTACCAGTGCTCCACCTCTCGAGCCTCTCGAGCCACCCAGTGCTCCGCCTCTCGAGCCACCCAGTGCTCCGCCTCTCAAGTCTCTCGAGCCTCCCAGGGCTCCGCCTCTCGAGCCTTCCAGGGCTCCGCCTCTCGAGCCTTCCAGGACTCTGCTTCTCTAGCCTCTCGAGCCTTCCAGTGCTCCGCCTCTCAAGTCTCTCGAGCCTCCCAGGGCTCCGCCTCTCGAGCCTTCCAGGGCTCCGCCTCTCGAGCCTTCCAGGACTCCGCTTCTCGAGCCTCTCGAGCCTTCCAGGGCTCCGCCTCTAGAGCCTCCCAGGGCTCCGCCCCAGAGCCTCCTAGGGCGCCGCCTCCTGAGCCTCCCGAACCTCCTACGGCTCCGCCTCCCGAACCTCTTACGGCTCCGCCTCCCGAGCCTCTTACGGCTCTGCTCCCAGAGACTCCAAAGCCTCCTATGGCGCCGCCTTCCTCGGCTCCGCCTCCCGAGCCTCCTAGGCCTCCGCCCCCAGAGCCTTCCAGGCCTCCGCCTCTGGAGCCTCCTGCGGTGCCACCTCCATTGGCTCCGCCTCCCGAGCCTTCTAGGGCTCCGCCCCCAGAGACTTCCAGGCCTCCGCCTCTAAAGAATCCTACGGCGCCGCCTCCAGGGCCTTGCAGGGCTCCTCCTCTAGAGCCTCCTACGGCGCCACCTTCCTCGGCTCCGCCTCCTCAGCCTTCCTCAGCTTCGCCTCCTGAGCCTCCCTCTGCTCTGCCTCTTGAGCCTCTCACGGCTCCGCCCCCTGAGCCTCCAGAGTTTTCCATGGTTCCGCCTCCCTTGGCTCCGCCTCTTGAGCCTCTCCCGGCTCTGCCTCCAGTGGCTCCCTCAGCTCCGCCTTCCGTGCCTTCACGCCTACGCCTTCCACGGCGCCGCCACCCAAGTCTGCTCCGCCTCAGAAGTCCTCCATGGCTCTGCCTCACGCAGCTCCGCCGGCCTCTCCAGAGGCCACGCCTCCTCCCAGGTCCCCCAAACCTGCCCCTGTCCCATGGCCAACTCCCAGACCTCCTGACCCTGTGATTGCCTTATGGCCTCCCATTTAACTCTGAATTTTAAACTTCCTATTGGGAAAATTGCAGTGGAACGCCACTTACCAGACTTGCAACTTGGAAACTTGTGTGGAAATCTTCTGCTCTGATTTCGCCGAGATGCAGGTGTTTGATGTCATGCAAATATTTCAGCACCGACGGAGATTTACAGTCAATTATAAGCCTTCACTTTTATTAAATAATAGACATTGAGCCAAAGTTTCAACATTACATGATAATAAAAATTAAGCACATTTTTGCAGAGACAGGTGTTTAAAGCAAGGTTGAATTAAACTTTCTTTTGATTATCGTAAACCTGTAGAACAAATTTGCATTGCTATTTAAAAGTTTGTTTGCTATGAGATGACATATCTGTTAACAATGAAGGTACAGCTTAAAAATCACACATAGTTGTCTGGTAGTTGTCACTGAATTTTGAATTTAGTGAAAAATGACATCACACATTTTCATTATCAGGTCTCCGGACTGGCTAAAATGGTCGCAAATGTGACCAAAAATAATTTATTGCGACTATAATTTTAAATCTATTCACCTTTGGCGACATACGGGTTGTGTGCGTTCATATGCGGTTTTGTTACATATCATCTTCTGAGTTATTGAATACATCTTTAGGGCGTGCACCAGTGTGTCTTGTGCCTCTTTTCACTCATTCTGTTGTTATAATTAAAAGTCCTGTTTTGTGTACTATTTTCTTGTAATTATTGATTGGGATTGGAAGAGCACAATAAACTGCATCTGGGAATTCATTAAATTGCACTCTTGTAGTCTCTGTGTCTGGGCAATCTGGTAACAGTAAAAAAAAAAACTAAGGCAATATTGCAAAACAATTGATATACTGTGTAAATATATATATTAATGTGATCAAGCTTTTGGACAATTGAGGAACTTGGTCACAACTGAAAACATTCACTGATGCTCAGAAAGACAACAAACTACTATATGCATACTATACTTGTTGTAATTATCTGTAATGTAGATTGTGAAGAGCAGTATTAAATAAAAAACATTATCTTTTATCTCTTATATTTGTATAAATTATGAAAGGGGTGTGAACATTTATGAGACAAAAGGGAATGCAAACTTATCTTCTCAGTTATATACTGTATACTGTTTATTAAACCTCTGATTAATGAGTTATTAGCTGTCTTCCTTTTCTTCTGCTTTATATCTCATTTCAGAACAGCAATCTAAATCGGGCAATTATATGATTTGCTGACTAAAAACAGCCATTTGGCTCCTTGATATTTCAGTTTAGGAGTCAATGGCTCCCAAGTAATGTTTTTAGTCTGGAGCCCTGATTATTGAGCATTGTTTTCATGATTGACCTTTGCTGTCACTTTTGATTTTCGAGAATTCATGCCCATCCCAAGTTATAAAGCTGCTATGAAAATGCTATATTGTCATGTCAGTGGTCAGCAAAGCTCATTCACAGTCAACAGACAAATGACAGCTCATCACACATTCAGTTTAGTAGCTTTGGTTTGCAAAAAAGCATGAAGCCCCTATTACAAGCTGCTCAGTTGATATTGCCCTCTTGTTGTCTGGGTATGCCTGGAAGAATTCTTATGCTGCATCAGTTTACCATCAGCTGCAAAAGATTAGCTAAAATAGGAGGTAAAAGTTCCAAAGTTTACTGTACCTCATAACATTTGAATTATACATGGTCAGATCAATCTGTCTAAAGATGCATGAAGATCTGTCTTTCTCGTGGGTAATAGAAGATTAATGCTGGGGTATATGTACAATATGTACTGTGTTTTCTGAATATTTCAGCCTATTTTCAATATTAAATATATGTGTGTGTATATATATATATATATATATATATATATATATATATATATATATATATATATATATATATATATATTACATATATCTAATTATATGTATTTGCTCTAAAATGAGGAGCAGCAGGCTTTATGAAACATAAAGGAATTCTCTCATCATTTACTCTTCTTTATTAATCTGCAGAACATAAAGTGTTTTAGAATATTTTTTCAGCTCTGTAGGTCTATATAATGCAAGTGAATTTTGACCAGAACTTAAAGCTCCAAAAATCACATACATTTGTGAAAGTGAAAGTGGAGCTTTATCCTTCTGAGACCTCCACATGACTGCTGTGTGCACTTTCCATTTCCCTTTATGATTGGTTTCTAGTAGCACCTAATAAACCAGCAATAAATAAATAAATAAATGAAGTTCTAGAGCAAATAGTTTTCCTAACAAATGTCCTCATATTGGGACAGTGGGACTAAGTTATGCAATTTTAAGTAATACCAAGCTATAGAAAGTCTTTTTGAGACATTATAGACATTACAGCTGATTTTCTATAAAGCTGAATTAATAATTCTTATTAAAAGTAATTGCCAGCATCATCACATCACTGCCAACCAGACAGGCTGGTTTAAGTATTTCTGTAACTGCTGATCTCCTGGGACTGTCACGCACAACAGTCTCTAGAATTTACTCTGAATGGTGACAAAAACAAAAAACATCCAGTGAGCAGCAGTTCTGTGGATGGAAATGTCTTGTTGATGAGAGAGGTCAACAGAGAATGGCCACACTGGTTCAAACTGACAAAGTCTGCAGTAACTTAGATAACCGCTCTGTACAATTGTGGTGAAACGAATATAATCTCAGAATGCTATTATGCAATGCGGTTTGGCGCTGTTATGTTGGCACGAGGGGGACCTACACAATCTTAGGCAGGTGGATTTAATGTTGTGGCTGATCGGTGTATATTTGGTTTGTTTTGTCTTTACCGGAATACGTCGACAGTTTTTATTGGGTTTTAACTAGGGATGTGCACGAGTAGTCAAATACTCGTTTGCATTGCTGGCCGTAAATACAGTGACATGCACATTAACCCTCTTGGGTCTGAGGGTGTTTTGGGCCATGGAGAAATTTTGACATGCCTCGACATTTGTGCTTTTTTCAGTTGCTTAAAAACATATTAATGGCTGAAGACATCTGATAACACTGTATTCAGCACAAACTGGGCTACAATAATATGTGTAGAAACATGTATGTACAGGTTTGTATTTTTGAGAAAATAATGTTTATGCATGGTTTTTGAAAATATATATTTTTTAAGTCATTGAAATAAGGCCATATAACACATACTAAACATTTGTCCACAAGTCTTTTGAGAACTGGATCTTGTAGCCTAGAGTTTTTGCTACAGAAATATGTGAAAACCATCCTGATCACTCATTCATACAAAACAATTTAGTCATTTAACTTTTGTAAGACACTTTTAGTGTTAGAAAGGTCATATGCGAGGAGGCGTGAACTATCATGAATATTGATTGTAATTCACACATGAGGAGACAAAGACCCCTCCCCTGGGCCTATCAATGAGGAATGTGACAAAGAGAATGAATGTGAGGAGACTTAATGATCACAATCAAGTTTTAAGTTAAAAGAAGTAATCTGACTATATATCTTCTTTACATAAAGACTTTACTTAATTTTCAAATCAAATCACTTTATTGTCATACTACCATGTACACAAGTGCAAGTCTTGTGTGCAGTTCCGAGCAACATAGCAGTCATAACAGTGACTAGATATATACCAATTACAATAAACAACATATTTACACAACACAAATTACATATCAAATGTACATATACTTACACAACACGATAATAATATACAATGTACAGTAAACAATACACACAATATAGAATACACATACAATAAAAATAAAAAAAAAGAGTATAAAAAAATATATATACAGTAGATGTATTGTGGAGAATATAATTATGACAGTCCAGTGTGAGATGTAAGATTAATAAAGTGCAGTGCTGATTATTGATCGTGAGAGATCAAGTGTTCAAAAGTCTGATTACTTGGGGGAAGAAGCTGTCATGGAGTCGGCTGGTGCAGGTCCTGATGCTGCGATACCACCTGCCTGATGGTAGCAGTGAGAGCAGCCCATGACTCGGGTGGCTGGAGTCTCTTATGATCCTCCGAGCTTTTTTCACACACCGCCTTGTATATATGTCCTGGAGGGAGGGAAGCTCACCTCCGATGATGTGTCTTGCAGTTTGCACCACACTTTGCAGGGCTTTTCGGTTGTGGGCGGTGCTATAGCCGTACCAGGAGGTGATGCAATCAGAATGTTCTCTACAATACTGGTGTAGAACCGTGTGAGGATGTGGTGGTTCATTCCAAACTTCCTCAGCCATCTCAGGAAGAAGAGGCGCTGGTGAGCCTTCTTCACAACGGCCTCAGTGTAGACGGACCATGTGAGTTCCTCAGTAATGTGGACACCGAGGAACTTGAAGCTGCTGACTCTCTCCACTGGTGCTCCATTAATGGTGATGGGGCTGTGTTCTCTGTCTTTCTTCCTGAAGTCCACTACAAGCTCCTTGGTTTTACTGACGTTGAGGGAGAGGTTGTGCTCCTGACACCAGCGTGTCAGAGTGTGCACCTCCTCTCTGTAGAATACAGTAAAAACAATGATATTGTGAACTCTTTTTACAATTTAAAAGAACAGTTTTCTATTTGAATATATTGTAAAATGCAATTTGTGATCAAAGCTGAATTTTCAGCATCATTACTGCAGTCTTCAGTGTCACATGATCCTTCAGAAATCATTCAATATGCTGATTTTCTAATATGGGCATATTTAAAGTGCATTTTACTCATTTAACCTGAACACGTATTTGCAGGCACAAGCTTTGTTGATGATAATGAGGCAGCATAAACACTAGTTAAAATATAATCTAACATTCATATTGTTTTTATATCATACAGCATACAATTTAAATACCTGCTTTAGCAGAAACAACATATAATGTAACTAAAACTTGCCTGTTAGGACATATTTCAAATTTCAATACAGTCCCACTAGTACAATATGTACATGTTTATATAAAATAGCATGTCAACTAATATGTAAGTTAAACTAAATGACTTAGTTTAAAAATTTTTATTCTTGCCTGGATCGAGTCTCTCTTCAAAAGGCAAACGTTCATCATATCTGCCTCCAAGCGCAGCATAATTTGGAATTACTTTCATCAAAATGATCAACATGTCATGTCAAGCTTTGTCGGGTCTCATCATTATAGCACCACAATGAGAAATCATATCAAGTTCAAACACTGAACCGTCAGTACTGACCAATGCAATGAGGAAAGACAGTTGAGCATCACTGCATTCACCACTGCAGGTATGCGCAGATGTTCCCCCTAGCAAGCTGAGATGACCACTCATCTGATAGCAAATTGTTTTCGAGATATACTGTATGCTTCTTTCAAGTTTCGTCGAGTGAGATGGGTTTAAGGAAGTCACAGTTTTTTGAGCCACACTACTACATTCCCTCACAGAATTTTAATTGCGGCAGTGTTTATTAGTGGTTTCTTTTCCTTCCCTTTGGGTGAGCTTAAATGCTTTTGTTCTATACTTTTTTGTTTACACTCATTGCTTATTTAAACGTTTAAAAAACAACAACAAAAAAACAGGATATAACATAAGCTTCTTTTGGATATATAATTATAAGCTTGTTTTGAAATGCTGATGCAACCTTAATGATTAAAAAAAATAAATCATGTCTCTTTCTCATGATTTAACTTGATTTAAATGAACATGAGTTTTTTTATGAGCTCAAATGTTCGAATACAAAATTATTGAAATATGAATCAACTGCTAAAATGTCCTTATAAAAGCAGTTCTGTTCAGTGTCCATGCATAATTTTATGCCGCTTCAAAACTTACAAAGAAAGGCATGAGTTTGGTCAGTGGACTCACTGCCATACTATACTACACTATCCACTGCTGCAAATTGCTCTGATTAATAAAATTAAGCCCAGATCCCACCTCTGTTAGCTGTCATTCCTCAGCCTGAACTGAATGAGGCATTTGAGATTGAAGCACTGTGATCTCATACTCTCTCATTGATGCTTCTCCTTATAGCCTATGTTTACTTGAATCACCTTATATAATTTGATCAATAATTTGTTAACAAATGGGCAACTGTATTAAGTAAAGGCATTTGCATCAAAACAAGATTATGTAATTTAAACAATTTAATGGCTATTTACAATAAACAGGATTTTAGATTTTTAAAGTGGTCCGGTAAAGCTAACCTGAATTAAATTTTGTTTTTAAATATCTCACACGGTTAACAGACACTTTTCTAATAAGTGAACTTCCACCCTCTTAGGCTTGCCAAAGAGAATTCTTTTACCAACAAAGTAAATTATGTCAAAACATAAATATCCAGTTATTGTTCTGGTTACTAGTCATGGATTTTGTGTTTATGCAACAGCAAGGCTGATCAAATGTAAAGTATTGTGCATTTAACACTACCATATTTGTTGTTTTCCATTCAATTCAATGAGCTATTCAATCTGTTTGTAAGAATGTAGGCACATTTTTGCCATATAGCTTAGCTCAGGAAAGTGAGTGGTAACTTAATTTAATGTGTTGTTTCCTTTAAAAAAAGATTGTGGTTGGAAGTTGGAGTATAAATAATAGCAAGTTAAACAGAGTGGGAGGTCACAATGACGGTAAATAGCAGCAGTGTGTTGTCAAGTTTGGGGCCATACTGTAAGCAGAATCAAACGGCTGACTCAGTATTTGATGTGACAGCTTGAATTGTGATTGGTTTCAGCATGAGAAAGCACTGAAATAGTCCATCAGTTGATTGCTCAGGAGATTGGTATGCAGTACATACTTACTGTAAGTGCAGAATATGACTAGTTTTCCCAATAAGGACAGAAGGAAGTAAAGGACAACATTAAATCAGCAAACATTTCCTGGAAAATTCCAGTACTGGTCACTCTATGGTTCATTCAGTCTTTGCTGAATATTCTGTGGACACAGTTCAAGTAATGCTGCATTCTAGTTTGCATACTATCTGTTCTCAATAGCGTGCAAGATAATAAAAAAAATTAGGGTGTATCTGTGCATGCTTTAGGCCAAATTATGCCCAACAGAAGAGAAGTAATATGTGACAGTTCAATTCAGATTTTTCAGTTGAAGAAGACTGCCTAGTAATCCATGGCCAAATCTGAACATGTGCGTGCACATAAAGTAAAGTAATAATGAACTTTGCTTACATGCAAATGCAGACAGTATGCAATAAGAAGGTTTGTGGTTTCAAAATAGAATTTTATGTTGTAGTATTCCAATACTAAATAACTACACAAAAGTATGGGCTTTCAAAGTAAGCGAAGAAAAATAACCACAAACCAATATCAGTGTCCTGATGAGTGCATACACAACAGACACAGCAATGTTTAGTACTGCATGCGCTTCATTCTCCTCTAAGAGCAAAACTCCACTTCTCTTAAGTTCCAACATTTAAATTTAAATCAGTTTACCAATGAAAATAGAACAGATCTCACTTTAATAGTTAGTGCCTGTATATCCTGTAACTTGGACTGTAAAATCTGGATGGGCTGAGCTCAAGCCAGATTCTCAAAGCAGCTCAGGGCAGAGGTGCTAGGTCAGGGTCAGTTTTTTTTATTATTTTTTATCCCCTTTTCTCCCCAATATTGGAATGCCCAATTCCCACTACTTTCTAGGTCCTCATGGTGGTGCGGTTACTAATCTCAATCCGGGTGGTGGACAGGTCAATCCGTGCATCTTATCATGTGGCTTGCCCTGCATGACACAGCGGAGACTCCCAGCATGTGGAGGCTCATGCTACTCTCCGCGATCTACATACAACTTACCATGTGCCCCATTAAGAGCGAGAACCACTTAACTACAACCAAGAAGAGGTTATCCCATGTGACTCTACCCTCCCTGGCAGCCGAGTCAATTTTGCTGCTTAGGAGACCTGGCTGGAGTCACTCAGCACACCCTGTATTTGAACTCGTGACTCCAGGGTTGTTAATCAGCATCAATACTCGCTGAGATACCCAGGCCCCCAAGGGTCCGTTTTATATTCAGCTAATAATTTTACAAACTTAAATGTGCAGGTGAAAAAATAATGGTGGACTAGGTCTCGCTCACACTTTGGCTTTAGAACTGACCATATAATATTGCAACCACCTACACATGATGTCAATTCCTGATTAAGAAACAAGATAGGGATGTTTTTATTTTTATTGGTAAAGCCTGAATATTTGGAAATAATGATGAGTCACAGAGGTGAACAAGAAGAGACTGAAATCTTACTATGACACAATAACTGAATAAGATGCTGCAAAAATAAAGCGAGAAGCAGCATAAAGGCACGTGTCTAGTGCATGATTACTATTAAATAGTTAACAGTTAATAAAAACTATTACAAAAACAATGCAGATGGATGCTAAAACATTTTCAGAGTGAATGGCCCCTTAGATATTTGTGTAATTCTGCCTGGCATATTGTCATTTGGGGACCATAACAGATTTCAGCTTCCCTTATCATGGCCACACTGACCATTCAGGATGGCTAAAATGTGTCACTTTTCTGACGCACAATGAAAGTTATGAGTCAATTTTCCTTTGAATGCAGGATGTGGAGTGGAATGTCAGCAGGGCTGTCTGTCTCTCTACTATATATGGACCTACATGTGTAAAGCCAGCTATAATGTACCTATATTAAGAGAACCAGGAATTGTTTTTCAGCTTCTGCTCCTACATACACTTGACTGGAAACATTGGACTGGTCTTACTGGAACTTTCTCAGATATGGGTAGAGGTTATGATCTGTTTTAGAGGGCAGTAAAATTATGGATCCCTTTTTGAAGATTATTTTTTTATTTATATTATAATTCGTTTTGAATTAATCTAAGAACCATAATTGTGGCTCTGCCATGTTTTTTTTATTTTTATTTATTATTATTTCTCACAGCTCACAGCATAGATTTACATTATCAGACAAATTCAGAAATAAATTATTCAAAACATTCAACCTGAAACTGCACCCCATAATAAAGATAGCACTAGGATGTTACATTAGATTTAAATTCTTTAAGAATAAAAAAGGAGTCTGAAACTTTTTAAAAGGCATTTGAAACAAGTTTTTATCTTCAGAATATCAGAACAAGTCATGACCAATCATGCAAATTTCTATGGTCATGTCTGATAGCCGATGCCATGACAACTGACCCCCGAAGAACTTCACTTGTTCACATGCAAGAAAGATAGTCATATGGGTTTGAAAAACATGAGGGAGAGTTAATGATGACAGAAACTTTTTTGTGACGACCTTTCTCTTTAATATTGAAAACAATAAGGGTTTGTCTGAACCAAAAGGTTTTTCAGGTAAATGTGCTGCTTTATGTTGAGAGGAAACATGCCCTCTTCACATAACAATTGCGGTTCATGGCAACATTATTATCCTACACAATTATATTAGCTTTCCTCACATTACTGCTCAGCCAACAGTGAATTCTTTATTTGAGATCAAAGTCATGTTTAATGCACTAAACCATCTCACAGTAGAAACCAAAACCTGTTCACAGAAGTGTTGCATGTTATTCACTTCATGTACCATTGAAAGCCCCTGGTTGTTTTCAGTGGTACAATTTAGACCTTATTTACAGCAGCGCCATCTTTTATTTTTTTAAAAGAATGACAACGAGGCTCTGAGGTATAGACGTACAGTCTCTTCAATGGGCTATACTATAGTTTAAAGTATTTTTAGATCAGTCTTCAGACAAATTATTGAGAAAATATCTTTAAAATATCTTCTGAGAACATTAAGTGGTCAATAAACTCCAGACAACATGAGCTGTGGAAAATCCGATGTGATCAAGAAGCTTTATACAGCTTTATACCATTCGTGCCATCGAAGAGACTGTAAGTCTATCCCTCACAGCCTCGTGGTCATTCCCATTAAAAATCAAAGATGGCACTACCATAAAAAATGCCTGACACGCAGCTCTACCACAGTCTTATCTCTAAACAAACGTCAACCACTTATTTTCAGTAAAGACTACCGGACACAACATAATCTTTCTCCCCTTGGTTTCTTTTCTCTTATACCACACAATTAGTCTTTTCTGCAAATATGGCAAATGTTGCTTTAATGCTAGCCTCCTTAACCACACAGCATTTCTATCTTACTTTCTCTCTTTGTTTTTCTCCTTTCCCTTTCCAAAAACTAAAAATAGGAAGATTTCATAGCCAGTCAAGCATGAGGGCAGCCAAGCACATAACTTTGGAGTCAGGAAAAGCTTGTCTCACACAAGAATCAAGTTTCTTTTTTGTGATCATTAATTAATTGCGGGTCTATTCCTGCTCTTTTAGTTTCTCTTGGCTGCTAGAGTGTACCAGCACTGGATTTGTAACCTCTTTGCCAATGAGTTGTAAATTCACACTTTGGATTACCTAATAATAACACCACATGGTATATTAGTTCCCACATGGTATGTAAATCTAGGGCTGGGTATTCATACAGATTTTCTGGTTCAATTAGATTCCAATTCACAAGGTCTTGATTCTGTTCCAATTTCGATTCGATATTGATTCATATGGGTTTATTTAATTTATAATGTCTCTTTTGCTGTTGGATATGATGGAGTGAGGTTGTGCTTCCTGAAGCTCCACAGGGTAGCAGCAAAAGTTATTTAATCTAAAGCACAGTTACACTATATTTTATGGAATTGCTACTTTAAAATATATTATTAGTATTTGTTGAACCCCGTTGCACTTCCTACCAAACAAGCAGAAAATAAAGCCTAGGACTTCAGCAAGCTAACGCAACCCTACACTGTCAGGAAATTCGGACATAATCATCCCCCACGAACACACTTTTTTTCTCATGCTGCAATCTGCTTTGTCTGTGTAGGAAGCTCATATCATATCTCCCTCCAGAACAAAGAAAGAAGTGAGTAAAACGCAACTTTAAATAAGGATGCTACCTCCTTGTTAGCACCCCTGCTAAAATGCCCGCTAGCTGACATTACCGCTAACGGAGCTATCGTCATATATAATATATATCAGATTTTAACGGCTGGTCTGTATTCTTAGAAACATAAACAAATCCTTGGCCACCTAATAGATTGCTATAATGGGTAATAAGAAGGAAACCTCCAAGTCTCGGTCTAAAAGGAACCCTATGGAAGCCAGCCTTGCCGGAGCCCCGAACTTGCCTAAGCACCCAACCCCGCAAAACAACTCACAGTGTCACTCAACCTTGGGACGTACACTAAGGCACTTAAAGGACTGAAACAGGACATATATGATAAATTGGACTCAAAACATTTTCCAAAATGCTCCGTTCCTAAATATATTTAATAAAAAAGGAGCTGAAATCCTCCATGGCTTCATTACAGGCAACTGTAGACTCACAGGGCTCTACCATAAGGGGCCTCAAGCTCTCAGCTCTCTGTAGTGAGCATAGTGGATGTTCTTAAAAGCGAAGTTAAAATGCTCCAAGCTAAATATGAGGACTTTTTTTTGAAGAAGAAGAAGAAGAAGCTTTTTCAATGATATCCTGTCTATCGCTTCCTATGTATGCTTGAGGCGAAGCTTTATTTATTATTATTAATATGTATTGATATATTTTTTTATGGGCGGGCACGAAATATCATTCGTTTACTTGTTTTCGTTCTCTGTCATGTATGTTACATTTGGTCTTCTAATGCTACCTAAAGGGCTACATACACTTTTTTCTTTTCAAAGGATGACTCTACAACCTAATCTTAAATGGCAGCTAGCTGGGAATATACTTAAGTTTTGTAGTTGGAACTTTAAAGGATTAAACCAAACAATTAAGCGCGGTTGATTGCTCCAACATCTCCGGCATTTGGGAGCTCAGATTGCATTCTTGCTGGCTGAGGTGGTAGTAATGCGTTAGATTTACTCCGTTACATTTACTTGAGTAATTTTTTGTGGAAAACTTTACTTTTAGAGAAGGTTTAAATGTGGGTACTTTTTACTTGTTGTTACCTTACTGGGTTTAAAAGTTCACAGCTACGTGCGATGAGACACTCTCATAGAATGTCACTCAAGTCATCAGGGCATCAGCATCAAGCTCTTCAAAGTGAAACACTTTCATTCAAAGTGAACGAAATGAGTGAATTCGGACGTGAGTGTCGGAGCTCTGGGGCTGGTGCAGAAACGTCACATGAAAATTAAAAATACTTGGGCCTTACTTGTTATTCTTATTAAATAATATATTAATACAATTACTCTTCATTCTGTTTGTCATTTATAATATATAATGTGTGTTAATATAAAGAGTAAACACATTTGATCAAATAAAGAGTACATTTTAAAATGTATCTGTATGTTTTGTCTCTCTATATGTTATAATGTTATTTTAATTAAGTAATGATTTGTCAAAAAGTAATTTACTACATTCAGCATGAAATAAACAGTAAAGTAAATAGTAAACTCCCAACTCGTACTTCTTCCTCGTGGTGGATTGTGGGAAATTAACCATCATCGAGTGTACTTTAATTTCAAGTGTACATTTCGAGTGCATTGTGGGTAAGAATGAGTGAACAAAAGTTGGGAACGAGTGGTTCACTCAGAATTCAGACACTCCTACAAAATAGCGAAAACTCTAAATAGTGCACAATATAGTGGATAAGGTGTGGTTTCAGACACAGCGTGTAATCCACGATCAGGGTTGGTGCCCTACGTATGTTGTGTACTCTCATTTAGAGAGCGGCGGTACTGCTGTACAGAACTAACGATCTAAATACTTACGACACTGAAAACTGTAACTACACTGAAATAATAATCCACACAGGACTTTAAAAGTTATGAAATATCGAAATAAGGCATTATATTTAATTTTCACGTTTGCACTGTAATAATTACTAGAAATGTTTCCAAACCTCTCTTCTTATTAACAAATTCATCCAGATCTGACAAGAGCCCTTAAAGGGTTAGTTCACCCAAAAATTACAATTCATGCAACCCCAGATGTATATGACTTACTTTCTTCTGCTGAACTTAAATGAAGGTTTTTAGAAGAATTTCTCAGATCTGTAGGTCCACACAATGTAAGTGAATTGGTGGCAACATTTTAAAGCTAAACAAACAAACATAAGTCAGCATAAAAATAATCCACAAGACTCTAGTTGTTAAATCAGTATCTTCAGAAATAATGTGATAGGTGTGGATGAGAAACAGAGAAACAGATCACTTTCACATTCTTCTTTTGGATTAAACCACTGGAGTCTTATGGATTAATGCTGCCTTTTATGTGCTTTTTGGAGCATCAAAATGTTGACCTACAGAGTTAAAAGGTTCTTTTGTGTTCTGCAGAATAACTTTTATTAACAGAATATCTCTTTAAAGTGATAGCTCAGCCATAATTTAATATTCTGTAATAATTTATCTACCCTCATGTTGTTCCAAACAAGTGTGACACTTTGTATTAGGGGAGTAAACGTCTATTATGTCATTTGTGAAAGTATCGAGTTACTCACTACTTAAGTACACTTTATTACTCTTACTCAAGTAATTATTTATTTTAGTACTTTTACTACTTCTTGAGTAATTATGTTTTTGAAGTAATTGTACTTTTACTTGAGTGCAGTTTTTGGCTACTCTACCCACCTCTGCTCGCAAGAGACTCACTTGAAGGTCTCATATCATTCTAGGTTGTGGAAGAGTTGGGTTGGCTAACTATACCATTCGGCTTACCAAAGGAAGGCTAGAGGTGCTGCTATTCAAATACACAAATCTGTACCTTTTGTTCCCTCCAACGTTATCTCAGATGACAATGGTAGATATTAGGGATAGTAAGATTCACCGATTCACATCAGTGCATCGGCATAAAAGTTAACGATGAGATGCATCGATTTAAAAAAGTGTGCATCGGATACAAGTTGGCATTTGTATCGTGATGCATCGTTTCTAACATATTTGCATCAGTAAAAACGATTTATTTATATATAATTATTAGTAGATGCACTATACTTTTATTATTTGGAGAGTGACCAATAATTTGTGTCCAATATTCTATATGTAGAATCATCACCACTGCTGCTACATGAACATGACGTATCACAACACTATGGAGACCGAGGCATGTCCTGAGAGTCACATAGAACAGGGGTGCCCAATACGTTGATCGCGATCTACCAGTTGATCGCAAAGGCAATGCTGGTAGATCGCACAAAATTTAAATGTTCTTTCTTTACATTTGTATAAAAAGAAATATAATTTCTTTTCTTCGTTTAGTTTCTTTCTGACTTGCACTTGACAAGTAAATTTTGACCAGGCGAGATTTTTGTTTATTCAGTTGCCATGACAACTAGGTTTGCGCCTTCTAAGGGCTTATGAGAACAGAGCGCGAAATTGCGAAACTAGCAGTGTTTGAGACTAGCTACCAGCAGCTACTGCCCGGATTATGCAAAACTGTCTGATTCCATTCAGTGAAAGTCATCAGAATAAGGTAAATGCCCTGGCTATTGTAATCTATTGTGCTGTAGGTGTTTTGGTTTTAGCATTAAAACTGAATAATATCAACATTGAACATTATTATATATTTTTTTATTAATTAGAAGATTAATTCTATGTAGGTATACATACAGTAGTTATACGAACAAGCATTTATTTTTTATTTTTTATGAAACTGTGTTTTTTAGTTGGTAGATCTTATTGAGTTGATCATTTAAAAGTAGATCATCATGCAAAAAAGTGTGGGCACCCCTGACATAGAATATAGATTAACAGGGCAGAGGCAGAGCTGCATCTTCCACCAAATAATTACAAATCCAATGTTTGGAAACTCTGGGTTTTATAAGAGAGATGGAGATTTTGATCAAATATGTCATGCCGCTATAAAATATACAGGTAGTTCGACTAATTTAACAACACACTTGAAGCGCCGACACGAAAGCACATTCGTCTGCTTGCAAGTTATGGAACATTTCTTCATTGTTTATCCCTGAGCATCCTTAAATTGTTTCACTGTTAAAAGTGTAACTGGAGACAGAACAGGAAAAGAACATCTGGTTTTATTTAATCTTTTCTTCTTTTTTTTTTTGCTTTACAAAGGCCTTTTTTTAAAGGTCCATGCGTTAGAAGTCAGAAGGTACTTAAGTTAATTTATGATTTGCTGTGTCTGTCTGAACCAAAGAAATAAAAGCAAACTATCTGTAGCCTACCATATTGAATTGCATAGCATCATATTATTTCCCATTGTATCTTATTGCATTGAATCGCATTGTGTTGAATCGAATCTAAATCAGATTGCACTGCATCGTAATAGGGGTGAATCGTATCGTATCGGAACACATCGGTAGCTGCTTCATATGTATCTTTAATGTATCGTAACATTGGCTATGCATCAAGATGCGTATCGCATCGGCCTCAGTTATGGAGATGCACATCCCTAGTAGATATATTATCATCACTGGAAGCATCTATTACAATAAGTTGATTCTTGCAACATACATGCGCCAAAGTGGGACGACGATACCTTTTTTCCGCACTTTTTTTCTCTAGGCTCCCAAATATGACCTCACACATGCTTGTCCATTGTGGAGACTTTATCTGTTGGTTGGGTCCTTTAGATTGGTCCTCCAGTAAATGTAGTAATCCATTAAAATCTTCTAAATTTATTAAACATTTTCTTTAGGAATTTTCTGTTTCTACCCCACAGTTAGGGACTATTCAGATTTATTCCATGTATCATAATTACACCCGCATTGATTACCTTTTTTTTTTAGATAACAGACTCATACCCTCTGTTCACTCATATTCACGCACCTCTGACCTCAGATTTAGCAGTAGACGGAGAACCTGTGTTCTGCGCACCTTGGCATTTCAGTCCACGCTTGCTGTCTGATGACAAATTTGTCTCATTCCTGGCTGCACAGATTGATTCCTTTAGTGCCACAAATGAGACACCTGGTGTCTCGTCATCTCTTCTCTGGAAGACCTTTAAGGCCTACATTAGGGGATATAATTGTGTCCTATGTCCTATAATTATGTACATAATTTATGGCATAAACTAGTTTTGATAGGAAACAGAGGAAAATAGACTGTCCGAGCTGATGATTCAGATATCACAGTTTGACAATATAAATGCAATTTCACCTTCCCCGATGGTATATAAGGATATTTTGTCAACTGCTCAAGTTGAGAACATGCTACTCAAATCACAATATACTCATTATGAGTATGTGGATAAGGCAAGTATATTACTCTCCTATCAACCTTTCCAGACATCCTTGACCCATCAAATGCCTAAAATCTGGATTCCCACGGGTGTAACGACTGACACTCAGCTAATTAATAATCAATTTAGGGGCTTCTATGTCACACTCTATACTTCCGAACAGTCAGCTGACCCTTCAATCCTCAACTAATTTTTCAGCACTCTTGCTGTCCCCACCATTGATACACATTTAAACTCCAATTAGAAGACCCCATAACAATTGAGAGATGGGGGAAATACAGTGTTCCAGATGGGTTTCCTGTCAAGATTTACTTGAAGTTCATGATTAAGCTCCTGATCAACATGTTCACCTATTCATTGGACACCACCATCTCCCTCAATCCTTATCACAGGCCTCTATTTAATGAATTCTAGAAAGAACAAGAACCCCCTTTCTTGCGGCTCCTACCGCCCAATTTCATTACTTAATGTGGACTACAAAATATTAGCTAAGCTACTGGCTATGCATCTATAAACTGTCCTTTCATCTATAATTTCCCCTGACCAGACAGACTTTATTAAGAACAGACATGCTTTTTCAAATGTTAGACACTTATTTAATGTTATGTACAACCCTTCAAACTCAAAGGCCCCCGAATTGGTAATCTCGCTGGATGCTGAGAAGGCTTTCGACAGAGTGAAGTGGGGCTATCTCTTCCGTACACTAGAGAAATTCTGCTTTGGTGGAGATTCATTGCTTTGGTCAACTTATTGTACACTTCCCCACTTGCGTCTGTCAGAAGCGAATAACAACCACTTGAACTATTTCCCTCTTTTTAGGGGCACGAGACAAGCCTGCCCGATGTCCCCTTTTCTTTTGCTGTCGCCATTGAGCCCCTCGCTACTGCACTCCGATCTAACCCTCATATCACTGGTGTGACCAGGTACGGCGATGAGCAGAGAGTATCATTTTACGCGGATGACTTCTCTGTGTCTCCAGGCCTACTGTGCTTTCTGTTCTTAACTCTTTTAGTCTCATCTTGGGCTACAAGCGGAATTTTAATAAGAGTGAACTCTTCCCTCTAAATGCTGCAGCTCGCAAATACCCACTTTACACAATACCATTCAGAATACTTTGGGACAATTTCACGTACTTGGGGGTTCAAGACACTGCCAACTTCAAAAATATTTTCAAGTATAATTTTACCCCTCTCCTCACTGGAGTACAGCAAGACTTTAAGGGATTGTCATTACTCCCTTTATCTCTAGCTGGTCGAATTCATTCAGTTAAAATGAATATCCTGCCCAAATATTCCTTATTATTTCAGTGCCTTGCGATTTTTATCCTAAAATCTTTTTTTTTTTTTTTTTTTTATTTGATGGGATTATCTCAGGATTTATCTGGAATAAAAAGCATCCAAGAATCTGCAAATTTCAGCACTCTTCAATATTGATTACTACATGCAGATAGTCTGCATAATGACCTAGCTTGGTTAAGGCTGGAAGCGAATTCCTGTAGGCCAGGGGTACTCATTTAAAGTTCCAAGAGGTCCGGTCTCTACATTTCCTTCCCAGCATAGGTTTGGGTAGTATGTAGCTTACACGGTGTCAGTAGTTATATGGCTAGGAAATTATGTGTCTTTTTTTAATAGATTTTATAACTTGCCATGTTGACAGCAATAGTACTTTGTAAAAAGAAAGGGGGGCATGCCAGTTTGATTCTTGGCATGTTCTATGGCATAGTGTGACAAGTCAGTGGTGATGGAATAATTGAATTCAGTACAGGAGTGATTCATGCAGTGCAATAAAATGAGAATATGAAGAAATGGTAATAGCATTCATCATACAATGGAAGGAGATTCAAATCTCATTCATTGCTCATTATAAAGCAAACTTTTTGTCAGGCAGGGCTTTGCATCACAAACTGCCTCACGATATATGTCACACACATTGCAAAACATATGTCATTATTCAATTCATCATGATACTCAATAAATCAAAATCAGATTGTGACTAAAACTGTGTGAGAGAAACCCAGTTTTTATGTGAAAGAAAGAATGAGACTGCTGGTTGAGTTTCAATCTCGAAACGATGGTCTGAGAGTTTACTTAGTCTACCTGCTTCTTCATTATTGTACTGTTGGACATGAATGCATTAAAAAAACAATACAAATATTGATACTGATATTGAATAATGTTTAATGATGTTTTATAATACCTATTTTAAAGTAGTTTTTTTTAATTTCATGAATTAATTTCATGAATTTCTACAAATCAATAAAATTATCACACTTTTATTGAAAGTAACACCAAAATTGGACAGAAAAATATTATAACAATATTACATATATTATTCTTTATTCAGTTCTTTAACAATTATCCAATTAATGTAATGCTCTAGAAAACTCTAATGATATGCAAAACAGCAGTCAAGTAATGAACTTAGCAGCTCTAGGCTAGCATCTTGCAAATACAAAAAGTTTAAATATGCTACACAGTAATTTTAATGATAACAACAGGCAGAACACAGAACAGCAGAGGGCCTCTATTCTGTTTATGTAAACATATTTATACTTAAATGTAAAATTATTGTGCAAAACACCAGTGCAAAACAGCAGTAATAGAACTAAAACCAACCTCAGCGACAGATGTAAACGACAGATGTAGCCTCAAGTGAAGAACAAAGTTTTGCAGGGCTAAACAAATTGTAATGTAATTGCTATACACATAGCAAATTGGACTGCTTTCTATTTAAGTAAAAGTGTCAGGTTTCTCTTCAAGAACAAAAGTTGCACAGCTTTCTGGCAGGAGAAACGGTTCATCTTCTCATCAAGAACATGAGATGCTGCACTGAATAGTCTCTCTCTTTCTCTCTCTCTCTCTCTCTCTCTCTCTCTCTCTCTCTCTCTGTGTGTGCTGGTGCTTGGGGCAGATAAATACCTGCGTGCAATCCGCACAAGCAATGGAAAGCGATCTTTGTTCATGCGCCAGTAGTCAAGAGGATTGTCGCGTTTGCGTAATATGAGCGTGAAGCGATCGTCTGTGTTCCGCAACTGCTTTCGTATAATGTGCGAGGAAGGGCACCCGGTACACTTTCTGGTGCCCTCTTAGGGTAAGATGGTACCCTTCTAGGGAGTTGGTGCCCTACGCAGACTGCGTAGTATGCGTATAGGGAGCGGCGGTACTGCTTTGAAGTATTTCCACACCGCTGACATTGGCCTTTGCTTGGTAGTGCCGTGATAATGGCTAGATCAATCGAGAGTGAATACTGAGTACTGAGGGGCGGGGAGGCATATATATTGGCTCATATTTTCTGCCTTTTTTCTCTTTCGGCCAAAACTAAAAATGCCATTTTCGGTGGCCGAAATTTCAGTGCATCCCTTATAATGTTACTGAATATTGATTGAAGGTCCTAAAGTATCAATACTAGGGATGCACCAATATGGAATTTCTGGGCCGATTCCTATAACTGATAACTCATAATTCATTGTTGCCTATTCCGATAACTAATGTTAAAAAAAAATGTCATTCTTCAACCTGGAGCTGCTTGCTAATTCATTAAAAACGTATCATTTTAAAATAGGTGTAATTTAAAAGCTTGTAATTTGGACTGCTATTTAAAGTTTGACGTAGGTAACATGAACCATTAATGTGCCTATATTACAGATGTATGCTGATTTTCAGTTGCAATCAAAATTATTCAACCCCCCTGACCAGCAATACATTCTGGTGATGTGAATTAAAACACATCAACTAAAACCTCAGTAAATAGTCAAATTAAGTTTTAAATAAACATTTGAGTGATTTTGAGAACAAAGAGTTCAGTTTACCCATATTCTCAAATTAAAAATTGCTAATTCTCTCAACAAATGTCATGTCAAAAATATTCAACCCCCAAAGTCAATCATTTGTGTAGCATCCTTTATCCTTAATAACAGCAAATAAATGTTTCAGGTAAGTGTTCTCAGGCTTCGGACACTTCTCTATTAGAATTTTTACACATTTTTCATGAGCAAAATCTTCCAGCTCATTGACATTCTTTGGTTTCTGTGCTGCCACTGCTCCCTTGAAATCCCAACAAAGGTTTGCAATGGGATTTTAATGATGGACTGAAAGGGCCATTTAAGGACATTCCACAACCTATCCCTGAACCAGAGTTTGGACAACTTGGATGTATCCTTGATGTTATTGACTTGCTGGAAATCCAGTGATCACCAAGCTTCAATTTACACACTGAAGGCATCACATTTTTCATGCCAAAATGGCCCGATACCTGAAAGAATCCCTGGTGTCTGTCACATAGTCAGGATAGCCGTTTCCTGCAGCCACAAAACACCCCTATAACAGGACTGACCCACCTCCACGCTTACTCCAGATGTACTGCTGACACATGGGTCTAAAACTAATTTTCAGTTTAGTGTCATACGTCCATAAAACCTTCTTCCAGGACTCCACAGGACTTCTTTCCTAATTACTTCTTGAATATTCAGTCAACTGGAGTCAACATTTCCCTTTGGTGAAGTTTTGCTTTCTTCCACACCCCAAGAAGGTTGCTGTTGTACCATATTTAAAAAATGTATGAATGGTGCTGCCAACTTTGTCTATTGGAAATTGAAGTGCCTTGGTAATTTACTTTTTGCCATGACCTTTCTTGTGTAATGAAATAATCACTATTAGCTTTTTTGACTGCTTATTTTTAATTGCATTTTTTGCATAGAAATGTATTTTTGCTTGCAACACTTAACTTAAATTTGAAAACTTAAAGAAGTACCATTACAGATTGATGACTTCATTTTGTTTGAAAACAATTACTTGTGTAGTCATACATATTTAAGAAACAGCTACATGCAATAGGGGTTGAATAATAATGACATGGCTGTATTTAAAAAACAATCCTGCTATTTAGAAATATTATGTTATATATTCACACTATGACTTTGAATGTGTCACTCAACTAATATAGATGTAAAGTTCTCTCACAGAGAGAGAATAATGAACTTCTAACAGCTGTAACAACAGCTGGGATCACGTGAGAGTAACCCGGACTGAACTCCAGGTACGTTTCGCTGACAGAGAATGCTTGCAGGTCCCCAACCCTCTTGATGGAGGGATCACACCTCTCCTGCAGAAAGGAAAGCGTCTTCCGTCCAAGGGCGAGACAATGGAGTTTCCAGAGGTCTGGTTGCGGCTGCCGGATGGTGCCCCGTCACTGAGAAAGAATGTCCTTCCTCAGGGGAATTTGCCAGGGAGGGGCTGACACGAGGAGCATGAGGTCCAAGAACCAACTCTGGGTGGGCCAGTAGGGAGCCACTAGGGTGACCTGCTCCTCATCCACCCTGACCTTGCACAGTGTCTGTGCAAGTAGGCTCACTGAGGGGAATGCATACTTGCGTAGTCCAGGCGGCCAGCTGTTTGCCAATGCGTCTATGCCGAGTGGGGCCTCGGTCAGGGCATACCAGAGCGGGCAATGGGAGGATTCCGGGGAGGCAAACAGGTCTACCTTTGCCTGCCCGTATCAACTCCAAATTAGCTGAACAACCTGAGGGTGGAGTCTCCACTCTCCCTTGCGGGTGACCTGTCATGACATCGTGTCCGTAGTGTTGAGGTCGCCCTGGATGTGAGTGGCTCGCAGCGATTTGAGGTGCTGCTGACTCCAGAGGAGGAGACAGTGGGCAAGTTGTGACATGCGAGGGGAGCGTAACCCACCTTGGCGGTTGATATATGCCGCCGTCACCATGTTGTCTGTTCGAACCAACCAGTGCTTGCCTTGGATCAATGGACAGAACCACCGCAGGGTGAGCAGTATTGCCCGCAACTTGAGGCAGTTAATCGGTGTGATTGCCACGCAATGTGTGCCGTGGCACCATGCCATCTCGGGACCCGAGTCCAGAGCCAGTGCTGTAGTGCTCTCATATGCATCGACCCGAGCAGTGAGGCCACTGCCGAGGATGCCATATACCCCAGGAGCCTCTGATATAGTTTCAGTGGGACTGCGGGACTGAACGCCTTCATACAGGTCAGCACCGACTGGGCGTGCTTGTTCATAAGGCATGCCATCATCGAGACCAACTCCAGACCGAGAAAAGAGATGCTCTGAACCGGGGCGAGCTTGCTCTTTTCCCAGTTGACCCGAAGCCCTAGCTGGCTGAGGTGCGTGAGCACCAGGTCCTTGTGTGCACAACACGTTCTGAGAGTGAGCTAGGATTAGCCAGTTGTCGAGGTAGTTGAGAATGCGGATGCCCACTTCCCTTAACAGGGCAAGGGCAGCCTCTGCAACCTTCGTGAAGATGCGAGGGGACAAGGACAGGCTGAAAGGGAGGACTTTGTACTGGTACACATGTCCCTCGATTGCAAACCGCAAGAAGGGTCTGTGTCAAGGTAGAATTGAGATGTGGAAGTACGCGTCCTTCAGGTCTACCGCCGCGAACCAATCTTGATGCCGGACCCTCGCTAGAATGTGCCTTAGCATCAACATCTTGAACGGGAGTCTGTGTAATGCCCGGTTCAGAACTCGTAAATCCAAGATTGGCCTCAACCCACCGGCTTTTTTCGGTACAATGAAGTAGGGGCTGTAGAACCCGCTCTTCATGCGGGTTTGACCCCTGTGACGGTGCGGAGTCGAGAGATATCAAAGCACTTACCTGACTCTTCGGTGGATTGGTCCAGGAGGGGGGAGGAGGTGTTTCGTTCCCTCAGTCTGTCGAAACCATCTGGGTTTGTGTATGTTTGTGCCACAGCTTGGTGGGCGGGGGAGCTGCCGCCGGGGTGCTGAACC